>NW_026737076.1:0-51110 GCF_949786415.1 Peromyscus eremicus | reverse complement strand
CCTACGAGCAAGAGTTGTTTTCTGCTAAGAAGAGTCACTATTGCGCTCCCATTGCCATACACAGTGCAAATAGCACTCGCGTCTGTTCCCAGCAAGTACAGTGTATTGGACTGAAGAGAAGCTACTGTTCTTGTCAGTTTCCTAAGCAGAGTTGAACTAGATATGCCCTGTGTGTGTAGGAATCACAGTTCTTTTGTTCTGAGCAAGCTCACTGTTCTGGCCCTATAGGAAACAAAGCAGAGTAGAAGAGTGCTGTTTTCTCAAAAGCAGAGTGTGTTTCTTGCAAGGCGAGCTAGCGTTTGTTTCCCAGTTCTAAACGGAGTTGAATCCCATGCAGTTTCTGGTCCTACGAGCAAGAGTTGTTTTCTGCTAAGAAGAGTCACTATTGCGCTCCCATTGCCATACACAGTGCAAATAGCACTCGCGTCTGTTCCCAGCAAGTACAGTGTATTGGACTGAAGAGAAGCTACTGTTCTTGTCAGTTTCCTCAGCAGAGTTGAACTAGATATGCCCCGTGTGTGTAGGAAGCACAGTTCTTTTGTTCTGAGCAAGCTCACTGTTCTGGCCCTATAGGAAACACAGGAGAGTAGAAGAGTGCTGTTTTCTCAAAAGCAGAGTGTGTTTCTTGCAAGGCGAGCTAGCGTTTGTTTCCCAGTCCTAAACGGAGTTGAATCCCATGCAGTTTCTGGTCCTACGAGCAAGAGTTGTTTTCTGCTAAGAAGAGTCACTATTGCGCTCCCATTGCCATACACAGTGCAAATAGCACTCGCGTCTGTTCCCAGCAAGTACAGTGTATTGGACTGAAGAGAAGCTACTGTTCTTGTCAGTTTCCTAAGCAGAGTTGAACTAGATATGCCCCGTGTGTGTAGGAAGCACAGTTCTTTTGTTCTGAGCAAGCTCAATGTTCTGGCCCTATAGGAAACACAGGAGAGTAGAAGAGTGCTGTTTTCTCAAAAGCAGAGTGTGTTTCTTGCAAGGCGAGCTAGCGTTTGTTTCCCAGTCCTAAACGGAGTTGAATCCCATGCAGTTTCTGGTCCTACGAGCAAGAGTTGTTTTCTGCTAAGAAGAGTCACTATTGCGCTCCCATTGCCATACACAGTGCAAATAGCACTCGCGTCTGTTCCCAGCAAGTACAGTGTATTGGACTGAAGAGAAGCTACTGTTCTTGTCAGTTTCCTAAGCAGAGTTGAACTAGATATGCCCCGTGTGTGTAGGAAGCACAGTTCTTTTGTTCTGAGCAAGCTCAATGTTCTGGCCCTATAGGAAACACAGGAGAGTAGAAGAGTGCTGTTTTCTCAACAGCAGAGTGTGTTTCTTGCAAGGCGAGCTAGCGTTTGTTTCCCAGTCCTAAACGGAGTTGAATCCCATGCAGTTTCTGGTCCTACGAGCAAGAGTTGTTTTCTGCTAAGAAGAGTCACTATTGCGCTCCCATTGCCATACACAGTGCAAATAGCACTCGCGTCTGTTCCCAGCAAGTACAGTGTATTGGACTGAAGAGAAGCTACTGTTCTTGTCAGTTTCCTAAGCAGAGTTGAACTAGATATGCCCCGTGTGTGTAGGAAGCACAGTTCTTTTGTTCTGAGCAAGCTCACTGTTCTGGCCCTATAGGAAACACAGGAGAGTAGAAGAGTGCTGTTTTCTCAAAAGCAGAGTGTGTTTCTTGCAAGGCGAGCTAGCGTTTGTTTCCCAGTCCTAAACGGAGTTGAATCCCATGCAGTTTCTGGTCCTACGAGCAAGAGTTGTTTTCTGCTAAGAAGAGTCACTATTGCGCTCCCATTGCCATACACAGTGCAAATAGCACTCGCGTCTGTTCCCAGCAAGTACAGTGTATTGGACTGAAGAGAAGCTACTGTTCTTGTCAGTTTCCTAAGCAGAGTTGAACTAGATATGCCCCGTGTGTGTAGGAAGCACAGTTCTTTTGTTCTGAGCAAGCTCAATGTTCTGGCCCTATAGGAAACACAGGAGAGTAGAAGAGTGCTGTTTTCTCAAAAGCAGAGTGTGTTTCTTGCAAGGCGAGCTAGTGTTTGTTTCCCAGTCCTAAACGGAGTTGAATCCCATGCAGTTTCTGGTCCTACGAGCAAGAGTTGTTTTCTGCTAAGAAGAGTCACTATTGCGCTCCCATTGCCATACACAGTGCAAATAGCACTCGCGTTTGTTCCCAGCAAGTACAGTGTATTGGACTGAAGAGAAGCTACTGTTCTTGTCAGTTTCCTAAGCAGAGTTGAACTAGATATGCCCCGTGTGTGTAGGAATCACAGTTCTTTTGTTCTGAGCAAGCTCACTCTTCTGGCCCTATAGGAAACACAGGAGAGTAGAAGAGTGCTGTTTTCTCAAAAGCAGAGTGTGTTTCTTGCAAGGCGAGCTAGTGTTTGTTTCCCAGTCCTAAACGGAGTTGAATCCCATGCAGTTTCTGGTCCTACGAGCAAGAGTTGTTTTCTGCTAAGAAGAGTCACTATTGCGCTCCCATTGCCATACACAGTGCAAATAGCACTCGCGTCTGTTCCCAGCAAGTACAGTGTATTGGACTGAAGAGAAGCTACTGTTCTTGTCAGTTTCCTAAGCAGAGTTGAACTAGATATGCCCCGTGTGTGTAGGAAGCACAGTTCTTTTGTTCTGAGCAAGCTCACTGTTCTGGCCCTATAGGAAACACAGGAGAGTAGAAGAGTGCTGTTTTCTCAACAGCAGAGTGTGTTTCTTGCAAGGCGAGCTAGCGTTTGTTTCCCAGTCCTAAACGGAGTTGAATCCCATGCAGTTTCTGGTCCTACGAGCAAGAGTTGTTTTCTGCTAAGAAGAGTCACTATTGCGCTCCCATTGCCATACACAGTGCAAATAGCACTCGCGTCTGTTCCCAGCAAGTACAGTGTATTGGACTGAAGAGAAGCTACTGTTCTTGTCAGTTTCCTAAGCAGAGTTGAACTAGATATGCCCCGTGTGTGTAGGAAGCACAGTTCTTTTGTTCTGAGCAAGCTCACTGTTCTGGCCCTATAGGAAACAAAGGAGAGTAGAAGAGTGCTGTTTTCTCAAAAGCAGAGTGTGTTTCTTGCAAGGCGAGCTAGCGTTTGTTTCCCAGTCCTAAACGGAGTTGAATCCCATGCAGTTTCTGGTCCTACGAGCAAGAGTTGTTTTCTTCTAAGAAGAGTCACTATTGCGCTCCCATTGCCATACACAGTGCAAAAGCACGCGCGTCTGTTCCCAGCAATTACAGTGTATTGGACTGAAGAGAAGCTACTGTTCTTGTCAGTTTCCTAAGCAGAGTTGAACTAGATATGCCCCGTGTGTGTAGGAAGCACAGTTCTTTTGTTCTGAGCAAGCTCAATGTTCTGGCCCTATAGGAAACACAGGAGAGTAGAAGAGTGCTGTTTTCTCAAAAGCAGAGTGTGTTTCTTGCAAGGCGAGCTAGTGTTTGTTTCCCAGTCCTAAACGGAGTTGAATCCCATGCAGTTTCTGGTCCTACGAGCAAGAGTTGTTTTCTGCTAAGAAGAGTCACTATTGCGCTCCCATTGCCATACACAGTGCAAATAGCACTCGCGTTTGTTCCCAGCAAGTACAGTGTATTGGACTGAAGAGAAGCTACTGTTCTTGTCAGTTTCCTAAGCAGAGTTGAACTAGATATGCCCCGTGTGTGTAGGAAGCACAGTTCTTTTGTTCTGAGCAAGCTCACTGTTCTGGCCCTATAGGAAACACAGGAGAGTAGAAGAGTGCTGTTTTCTCAAAAGCAGAGTGTGTTTCTTGCAAGGCGAGCTAGCGTTTGTTTCCCAGTTCTAAACGGAGTTGAATCCCATGCAGTTTCTGGTCCTACGAGCAAGAGTTGTTTTCTGCTAAGAAGAGTCACTATTGCGCTCCCATTGCCATACACAGTGCAAATAGCACTCGCGTTTGTTCCCAGCAAGTACAGTGTATTGGACTGAAGAGAAGCTACTGTTCTTGTCAGTTTCCTAAGCAGAGTTGAACTAGATATGCCCCGTGTGTGTAGGAAGCACAGTTCTTTTGTTCTGAGCAAGCTCACTGTTCTGGCCCTATAGGAAACACAGGAGAGTAGAAGAGTGCTGTTTTCTCAAAAGCAGAGTGTGTTTCTTGCAAGGCGAGCTAGCGTTTGTTTCCCAGTCCTAAACGGAGTTGAATCCCATGCAGTTTCTGGTCCTACGAGCAAGAGTTGTTTTCTGCTAAGAAGAGTCACTATTGCGCTCCCTTTGCCATACACAGTGCAAATAGCACTCGCGTCTGTTCCCAGCAAGTACAGTGTATTGGACTGAAGAGAAGCTACTGTTCTTGTCAGTTTCCTAAGCAGAGTTGAACTAGATATGCCCCGTGTGTGTAGGAAGCACAGTTCTTTTGTTCTGAGCAAGCTCACTGTTCTAGTCCTATAGGAAACACAGGAGAGTAGAGGAGTGCTGTTTTCTCAAAAGCAGAGTGTGTTTCTTGCAAGGCGAGCTAGCGTTTGTTTCCCAGTCCTAAACGGAGTTGAATCCCATGCAGTTTCTGGTCCTACGAGCAAGAGTTGTTTTCTGCTAAGAAGAGTCACTATTGCGCTCCCATTGCCATACACAGTGCAAATAGCACGCGCGTCTGTTCCCAGCAAGTACAGTGTATTGGACTGAAGAGAAGCTACTGTTCTTGTCAGTTTCCTAAGCAGAGTTGAACTAGATATGCCCCGTGTGTGTAGGAAGCACAGTTCTTTTGTTCTGAGCAAGCTCACTGTTCTGGCCCTATAGGAAACACAGGAGAGTAGAAGAGTGCTGTTTTCTCAAAAGCAGAGTGTGTTTCTTGCAAGGCGAGCTAGCGTTTGTTTCCCAGTCCTAAACGGAGTTGAATCCCATGCAGTTTCTGGTCCTTCGAGCAAGAGTTGTTTTCTGCTAAGAAGAGTCACTATTGTGCTCCCATTGCCATACACAGTGCAAATAGCACTCGCGTTTGTTCCCAGGAAGTACAGTGTATTGGACTGAAGAGAAGCTACTGTTCTTGTCAGTTTCCTAAGCAGAGTTGAACTAGATATGCCCCGTGTGTGTAGGAATCACAGTTCTTTTGTTCTGAGCAAGCTCACTGTTCTGGCCCTATAGGAAACAAAGCAGAGTAGAAGAGTGCTGTTTTCTCAAAAGCAGAGTGTGTTTCTTGCAAGGCGAGCTAGCGTTTGTTTCCCAGTTCTAAACGGAGTTGAATCCCATGCAGTTTCTGGTCCTATGAGCAAGAGTTGTTTTCTGCTAAGAAGAGTCACTATTGCGCTCCCATTGCCATACACAGTGCAAATAGCACGCGCGTCTGTTCCCAGCAAGTACAGTGTATTGGACTGAAGAGAAGCTACTGTTCTTGTCAGTTTCCTCAGCAGAGTTGAACTAGATATGCCCCGTGTGTGTAGGAAGCACAGTTCTTTTGTTCTGAGCAAGCTCACTGTTCTGGCCCTATAGGAAACAAAGGAGAGTAGAAGAGTGCTGTTTTCTCAAAAGCAGAGTGTGTTTCTTGCAAGGCGAGCTAGCGTTTGTTTCCCAGTCCTAAACGGAGTTGAATCCCATGCAGTTTCTGGTCCTACGAGCAAGAGTTGTTTTCTGCTAAGAAGAGTCACTATTGTGCTCCCATTGCCATACACAGTGCAAATAGCACTCGCGTCTGTTCCCAGCAAGTACAGTGTATTGGACTGAAGAGAAGCTACTGTTCTTGTCAGTTTCCTAAGCAGAGTTGAACTAGATATGCCCCGTGTGTGTAGGAAGCACAGTTCTTTTGTTCTGAGCAAGCTCACTGTTCTGGCCCTATAGGAAACACAGGAGAGTAGAAGAGTGCTGTTTTCTCAAAAGCAGAGTGTGTTTCTTGCAAGGCGAGCTAGCGTTTGTTTCCCAGTCCTAAACGGAGTTGAATCCCATGCAGTTTCTGGTCCTACGAGCAAGAGTTGTTTTCTGCTAAGAAGAGTCACTATTGCGCTCCCATTGCCATACACAGTGCAAATAGCACTCGCGTCTGTTCCCAGCAAGTACAGTGTATTGGACTGAAGAGAAGCTACTGTTCTTGTCAGTTTCCTAAGCAGAGTTGAACTAGATATGCCCCGTGTGTGTAGGAAGCACAGTTCTTTTGTTCTGAGCAAGCTCACTGTTCTGGCCCTATAGGAAACACAGGAGAGTAGAAGAGTGCTGTTTTCTCAAAAGCAGAGTGTGTTTCTTGCAAGGCGAGCTAGCGTTTGTTTCCCAGTCCTAAACGGAGTTGAATCCCATGCAGTTTCTGGTCCTACGAGCAAGAGTTGTTTTCTGCTAAGAAGAGTCACTATTGCGCTCCCATTGCCATACACAGTGCAAATAGCACTCGCGTCTGTTCCCAGCAAGTACAGTGTATTGGACTGAAGAGAAGCTACTGTTCTTGTCAGTTTCCTAAGCAGAGTTGAACTAGATATGCCCCGTGTGTGCAGGAAGCACAGTTCTTTTGTTCTGAGCAAGCTCAATGTTCTGGCCCTATAGGAAACACAGGAGAGTAGAAGAGTGCTGTTTTCTCAAAAGCAGAGTGTGTTTCTTGCAAGGCGAGCTAGCGTTTGTTTCCCAGTCCTAAACGGAGTTGAATCCCATGCAGTTTCTGGTCCTACGAGCAAGAGTTGTTTTCTGCTAAGAAGAGTCACTATTGCGCTCCCATTGCCATACACAGTGCAAATAGCACTCGCGTCTGTTCCCAGCAAGTACAGTGTATTGGACTGAAGAGAAGCTACTGTTCTTGTCAGTTTCCTAAGCAGAGTTGAACTAGATATGCCCCGTGTGTGTAGGAAGCACAGTTCTTTTGTTCTGAGCAAGCTCACTGTTCTGGCCCTATAGGAAACACAGGAGAGTAGAAGAGTGCTGTTTTCTCAACAGCAGAGTGTGTTTCTTGCAAGGCGAGCTAGCGTTTGTTTCCCAGTCCTAAACGGAGTTGAATCCCATGCAGTGTCTGGTCCTACGAGCAAGAGTTGTTTTCTGCTAAGAAGAGTCACTATTGCGCTCCCATTGCCATACACAGTGCAAATAGCACTCGCGTCTGTTCCCAGCAAGTACAGTGTATTGGACTGAAGAGAAGCTACTGTTCTTGTCAGTTTCCTAAGCAGAGTTGAACTAGATATGCCCCGTGTGTGTAGGAAGCACAGTTCTTTTGTTCTGAGCAAGCTCACTGTTCTGGCCCTATAGGAAACACAGGAGAGTAGAAGAGTGCTGTTTTCTCAAAAGCAGAGTGTGTTTCTTGCAAGGCGAGCTAGCGTTTGTTTCCCAGTCCTAAACGGAGTTGAATCCCATGCAGTTTCTGGTCCTACGAGCAAGAGTTGTTTTCTGCTAAGAAGAGTCACTATTGCGCTCCCATTGCCATACACAGTGCAAATAGCACACGCGTCTGTTCCCAGCAAGTACAGTGTATTGGACTGAAGAGAAGCTACTGTTCTTGTCAGTTTCCTAAGCAGAGTTGAACTAGATATGCCCCGTGTGTGTAGGAAGCACAGTTCTTTTGTTCTGAGCAAGCTCACTGTTCTGGCCCTATAGGAAACACAGGAGAGTAGAAGAGTGCTGTTTTCTCAAAAGCAGAGTGTGTTTCTTGCAAGGCGAGCTAGCGTTTGTTTCCCAGTTCTAAACGGAGTTGAATCCCATGCAGTTTCTGGTCCTTCGAGCAAGAGTTGTTTTCTGCTAAGAAGAGTCACTATTGCGCTCCCATTGCCATACACAGTGCAAATAGCACTCGCGTTTGTTCCCAGCAAGTACAGTGTATTGGACTGAAGAGAAGCTACTGTTCTTGTCAGTTTCCTAAGCAGAGTTGAACTAGATATGCCCCGTGTGTGTAGGAATCACAGTTCTTTTGTTCTGAGCAAGCTCACTGTTCTGGCCTTTTAGGAAACAAAGCAGAGTAGAAGAGTGCTGTTTTCTCAAAAGCAGAGTGTGTTTCTTGCAAGGCGAGCTAGCGTTTGTTTCCCAGTTCTAAACGGAGTTGAATCCCATGCAGTTTCTGGTCCTACGAGCAAGAGTTGTTTTCTGCTAAGAAGAGTCACTATTGCGCTCCCATTGCCATACACAGTGCAAATAGCACGCGCGTCTGTTCCCAGCAAGTACAGTGTATTGGACTGAAGAGAAGCTACTGTTCTTGTCAGTTTCCTAAGCAGAGTTGAACTAGATATGCCCCGTGTGTGTAGGAAGCACAGTTCTTTTGTTCTGAGCAAGCTCACTGTTCTGGCCCTATAGGAAACAAAGGAGAGTAGAAGAGTGCTGTTTTCTCAAAAGCAGAGTGTGTTTCTTGCAAGGCGAGCTAGCATTTGTTTCCCATTCCTAAACGGAGTTGAATCCCATGCAGTTTCTGGTCCTACGAGCAAGAGTTGTTTTCTGCTAAGAAGAGTCACTATTGTGCTCCCATTGCCATACACAGTGCAAATAGCACTCGCGTCTGTTCCCAGCAAGTACAGTGTATTGGACTGAAGAGAAGCTACTGTTCTTGTCAGTTTCCTAAGCAGAGTTGAACTAGATATGCCCCGTGTGTGTAGGAAGCACAGTTCTTTTGTTCTGAGCAAGCTCACTGTTCTGGCCCTATAGGAAACACAGGAGAGTAGAAGAGTGCTGTTTTCTCAACAGCAGAGTGTGTTTCTTGCAAGGCGAGCTAGCGTTTGTTTCCCAGTCCTAAACGGAGTTGAATCCCATGCAGTTTCTGGTCCTACGAGCAAGAGTTGTTTTCTGCTAAGAAGAGTCACTATTGCGCTCCCATTGCCATACACAGTGCAAATAGCACTCGCGTCTGTTCCCAGCAAGTACAGTGTATTGGACTGAAGAGAAGCTACTGTTCTTGTCAGTTTCCTAAGCAGAGTTGAACTAGATATGCCCCGTGTGTGTAGGAAGCACAGTTCTTTTGTTCTGAGCAAGCTCACTGTTCTAGTCCTATAGGAAACACAGGAGAGTAGAAGAGTGCTGTTTTCTCAAAAGCAGAGTGTGTTTCTTGCAAGGCGAGCTAGCGTTTGTTTCCCCGTCCTAAACGGAGTTGAATCCCATGCAGTTTCTGGTCCTACGAGCAAGAGTTGTTTTCTGCTAAGAAGAGTCACTATTGCGCTCCCATTGCCATACACAGTGCAAATAGCACGCGCGTCTGTTCCCAGCAAGTACAGTGTATTGGACTGAAGAGAAGCTACTGTTCTTGTCAGTTTCCTAAGCAGAGTTGAACTAGATATGCCCCGTGTGTGTAGGAATCACAGTTCTTTTGTTCTGAGCAAGCTCACTGTTCTGGCCGTGTAGGAAACAAAGCAGAGTAGAAGAGTGCTGTTTTCTCAAAAGCAGAGTGTGTTTCTTGCAAGGCGAGCTAGCGTTTGTTTCCCAGTCCTAAACGGAGTTGAATCCCATGCAGTTTCTGGTCCTACGAGCAAGAGTTGTTTTCTGCTAAGAAGAGTCACTATTGCGCTCCCATTGCCATACACAGTGCAAATAGCACTCGCGTCTGTTCCCAGCAAGTACAGTGTATTGGACTGAAGAGAAGCTACTGTTCTTGTCAGTTTCCTAAGCAGAGTTGAACTAGATATGCCCCGTGTGTGTAGGAAGCACAGTTCTTTTGTTCTGAGCAAGCTCACTGTTCTGGCCCTATAGGAAACACAGGAGAGTAGAAGAGTGCTGTTTTCTCAACAGCAGAGTGTGTTTCTTGCAAGGCGAGCTAGCGTTTGTTTCCCAGTCCTAAACGGAGTTGAATCCCATGCAGTTTCTGGTCCTACGAGCAAGAGTTGTTTTCTGCTAAGAAGAGTCACTATTGCGCTCCCATTGCCATACACAGTGCAAATAGCACTCGCGTCTGTTCCCAGCAAGTACAGTGTATTGGACTGAAGAGAAGCTACTGTTCTTGTCAGTTTCCTAAGCAGAGTTGAACTAGATATGCCCCGTGTGTGTAGGAAGCACAGTTCTTTTGTTCTGAGCAAGCTCACTGTTCTGGCCCTATAGGAAACACAGGAGAGTAGAAGAGTGCTGTTTTCTCAAAAGCAGAGTGTGTTTCTTGCAAGGCGAGCTAGCGTTTGTTTCCCAGTCCTAAACGGAGTTGAATCCCATGCAGTTTCTGGTCCTACGAGCAAGAGTTGTTTTCTTCTAAGAAGAGTCACTATTGCGCTCCCATTGCCATACACAGTGCAAAAGCACGCGCGTCTGTTCCCAGCAAGTACAGTGTATTGGACTGAAGAGAAGCTACTGTTCTTGTCAGTTTCCTAAGCAGAGTTGAACTAGATATGCCCCGTGTGTGTAGGAAGCACAGTTCTTTTGTTCTGAGCAAGCTCAATGTTCTGGCCCTATAGGAAACACAGGAGAGTAGAAGAGTGCTGTTTTCTCAAAAGCAGAGTGTGTTTCTTGCAAGGCGAGCTAGTGTTTGTTTCCCAGTCCTAAACGGAGTTGAATCCCATGCAGTTTCTGGTCCTACGAGCAAGAGTTGTTTTCTGCTAAGAAGAGTCACTATTGCGCTCCCATTGCCATACACAGTGCAAATAGCACTCGCGTTTGTTCCCAGCAAGTACAGTGTATTGGACTGAAGAGAAGCTACTGTTCTTGTCAGTTTCCTAAGCAGAGTTGAACTAGATATGCCCCGTGTGTGTAGGAAGCACAGTTCTTTTGTTCTGAGCAAGCTCACTGTTCTGGCCCTATAGGAAACACAGGAGAGTAGAAGAGTGCTGTTTTCTCAAAAGCAGAGTGTGTTTCTTGCAAGGCGAGCTAGCGTTTGTTTCCCAGTTCTAAACGGAGTTGAATCCCATGCAGTTTCTCTTCCTACGAGCAAGAGTTGTTTTCTGCTAAGAAGAGTCACTATTGCGCTCCCATTGCCATACACAGTGCAAATAGCACTCGCGTTTGTTCCCAGCAAGTACAGTGTATTGGACTGAAGAGAAGCTACTGTTCTTGTCAGTTTCCTAAGCAGAGTTGAACTAGATATGCCCCGTGTGTGTAGGAAGCACAGTTCTTTTGTTCTGAGCAAGCTCACTGTTCTGGCCCTATAGGAAACACAGGAGAGTAGAAGAGTGCTGTTTTCTCAAAAGCAGAGTGTGTTTCTTGCAAGGCGAGCTAGCGTTTGTTTCCCAGTCCTAAACGGAGTTGAATCCCATGCAGTTTCTGGTCCTACGAGCAAGAGTTGTTTTCTGCTAAGAAGAGTCACTATTGCGCTCCCTTTGCCATACACAGTGCAAATAGCACTCGCGTCTGTTCCCAGCAAGTACAGTGTATTGGACTGAAGAGAAGCTACTGTTCTTGTCAGTTTCCTAAGCAGAGTTGAACTAGATATGCCCCGTGTGTGTAGGAAGCACAGTTCTTTTGTTCTGAGCAAGCTCACTGTTCTAGTCCTATAGGAAACACAGGAGAGTAGAGGAGTGCTGTTTTCTCAAAAGCAGAGTGTGTTTCTTGCAAGGCGAGCTAGCGTTTGTTTCCCAGTCCTAAACGGAGTTGAATCCCATGCAGTTTCTGGTCCTACGAGCAAGAGTTGTTTTCTGCTAAGAAGAGTCACTATTGCGCTCCCATTGCCATACACAGTGCAAATAGCACGCGCGTCTGTTCCCAGCAAGTACAGTGTATTGGACTGAAGAGAAGCTACTGTTCTTGTCAGTTTCCTAAGCAGAGTTGAACTAGATATGCCCCGTGTGTGTAGGAAGCACAGTTCTTTTGTTCTGAGCAAGCTCACTGTTCTGGCCCTATAGGAAACACAGGAGAGTAGAAGAGTGCTGTTTTCTCAAAAGCAGAGTGTGTTTCTTGCAAGGCGAGCTAGCGTTTGTTTCCCAGTCCTAAACGGAGTTGAATCCCATGCAGTTTCTGGTCCTTCGAGCAAGAGTTGTTTTCTGCTAAGAAGAGTCACTATTGCGCTCCCATTGCCATACACAGTGCAAATAGCACTCGCGTTTGTTCCCAGGAAGTACAGTGTATTGGACTGAAGAGAAGCTACTGTTCTTGTCAGTTTCCTAAGCAGAGTTGAACTAGATATGCCCCGTGTGTGTAGGAATCACAGTTCTTTTGTTCTGAGCAAGCTCACTGTTCTGGCCCTACAGGAAACAAAGCAGAGTAGAAGAGTGCTGTTTTCTCAAAAGCAGAGTGTGTTTCTTGCAAGGCGAGCTAGCGTTTGTTTCCCAGTTCTAAACGGAGTTGAATCCCATGCAGTTTCTGGTCCTACGAGCAAGAGTTGTTTTCTGCTAAGAAGAGTCACTATTGCGCTCCCATTGCCATACACAGTGCAAATAGCACGCGCGTCTGTTCCCAGCAAGTACAGTGTATTGGACTGAAGAGAAGCTACTGTTCTTGTCAGTTTCCTCAGCAGAGTTGAACTAGATATGCCCCGTGTGTGTAGGAAGCACAGTTCTTTTGTTCTGAGCAAGCTCACTGTACTGGCCCTATAGGAAACAAAGGAGAGTAGAAGAGTGCTGTTTTCTCAAAAGCAGAGTGTGTTTCTTGCAAGGCGAGCTAGCGTTTGTTTCCCAGTCCTAAACGGAGTTGAATCCCATGCAGTTTCTGGTCCTACGAGCAAGAGTTGTTTTCTGCTAAGAAGAGTCACTATTGCGCTCCCATTGCCATACACAGTGCAAATAGCACTCGCGTCTGTTCCCAGCAAGTACAGTGTATTGGACTGAAGAGAAGCTACTGTTCTTGTCAGTTTCCTAAGCAGAGTTGAACTAGATATGCCCCGTGTGTGTAGGAATCACAGTTCTTTTGTTCTGAGCAAGCTCACTCTTCTGGCCCTATAGGAAACACAGGAGAGTAGAAGAGTGCTGTTTTCTCAAAAGCAGAGTGTGTTTCTTGCAAGGCGAGCTAGTGTTTGTTTCCCAGTCCTAAACGGAGTTGAATCCCATGCAGTTTCTGGTCCTACGAGCAAGAGTTGTTTTCTGCTAAGAAGAGTCACTATTGCGCTCCCATTGCCATACACAGTGCAAATAGCACTCGCGTCTGTTCCCAGCAAGTACAGTGTATTGGACTGAAGAGAAGCTACTGTTCTTGTCAGTTTCCTAAGCAGAGTTGAACTAGATATGCCCCGTGTGTGTAGGAAGCACAGTTCTTTTGTTCTGAGCAAGCTCACTGTTCTGGCCCTATAGGAAACACAGGAGAGTAGAAGAGTGCTGTTTTCTCAAAAGCAGAGTGTGTTTCTTGCAAGGCGAGCTAGCGTTTGTTTCCCAGTCCTAAACGGAGTTGAATCCCATGCAGTTTCTGGTCCTACGAGCAAGAGTTGTTTTCTGCTAAGAAGAGTCACTATTGCGCTCCCATTGCCATACACAGTGCAAATAGCACTCGCGTCTGTTCCCAGCAAGTACAGTGTATTGGACTGAAGAGAAGCTACTGTTCTTGTCAGTTTCCTAAGCAGAGTTGAACTAGATATGCCCCGTGTGTGTAGGAAGCACAGTTCTTTGGTTCTGAGCAAGCTCACTGTTCTGGCCCTATAGGAAACACAGGAGAGTAGAAGAGTGCTGTTTTCTCAAAAGCAGAGTGTGTTTCTTGCAAGGCGAGCTAGCGTTTGTTTCCCAGTCCTAAACGGAGTTGAATCCCATGCAGTTTCTGGTCCTACGAGCAAGAGTTGTTTTCTGCTAAGAAGAGTCACTATTGCGCTCCCATTGCCATACACAGTGCAAATAGCACTCGCGTCTGTTCCCAGCAAGTACAGTGTATTGGACTGAAGAGAAGCTACTGTTCTTGTCAGTTTCCTAAGCAGAGTTGAACTAGATATGCCCCGTGTGTGTAGGAAGCACAGTTCTTTTGTTCTGAGCAAGCTCAATGTTCTGGCCCTATAGGAAACACAGGAGAGTAGAAGAGTGCTGTTTTCTCAAAAGCAGAGTGTGTTTCTTGCAAGGCGAGCTAGCGTTTGTTTCCCAGTCCTAAAGGGAGTTGAATCCCATGCAGTTTCTGGTCCTACGAGCAAGAGTTGTTTTCTGCTAAGAAGAGTCACTATTGCGCTCCCATTGCCATACACAGTGCAAATAGCACTCGCGTCTGTTCCCAGCAAGTACAGTGTATTGGACTGAAGAGAAGCTACTGTTCTTGTCAGTTTCCTAAGCAGAGTTGAACTAGATATGCCCCGTGTGTGTAGGAAGCACAGTTCTTTTGTTCTGAGCAAGCTCACTGTTCTGGCCCTATAGGAAACACAGGAGAGTAGAAGAGTGCTGTTTTCTCAACAGCAGAGTGTGTTTCTTGCAAGGCGAGCTAGCGTTTGTTTCCCAGTCCTAAACGGAGTTGAATCCCATGCAGTGTCTGGTCCTACGAGCAAGAGTTGTTTTCTGCTAAGAAGAGTCACTATTGCGCTCCCATTGCCATACACAGTGCAAATAGCACTCGCGTCTGTTCCCAGCAAGTACAGTGTATTGGACTGAAGAGAAGCTACTGTTCTTGTCAGTTTCCTAAGCAGAGTTGAACTAGATATGCCCCGTGTGTGTAGGAAGCACAGTTCTTTTGTTCTGAGCAAGCTCACTGTTCTGGCCCTATAGGAAACACAGGAGAGTAGAAGAGTGCTGTTTTCTCAAAAGCAGAGTGTGTTTCTTGCAAGGCGAGCTAGCGTTTGTTTCCCAGTCCTAAACGGAGTTGAATCCCATGCAGTTTCTGGTCCTACGAGCAAGAGTTGTTTTCTGCTAAGAAGAGTCACTATTGCGCTCCCATTGCCATACACAGTGCAAATAGCACGCGCGTCTGTTCCCAGCAAGTACAGTGTATTGGACTGAAGAGAAGCTACTGTTCTTGTCAGTTTCCTAAGCAGAGTTGAACTAGATATGCCCCGTGTGTGTAGGAAGCACAGTTCTTTTGTTCTGAGCAAGCTCACTGTTCTGGCCCTATAGGAAACACAGGAGAGTAGAAGAGTGCTGTTTTCTCAAAAGCAGAGTGTGTTTCTTGCAAGGCGAGCTAGCGTTTGTTTCCCAGTTCTAAACGGAGTTGAATCCCATGCAGTTTCTGGTCCTTCGAGCAAGAGTTGTTTTCTGCTAAGAAGAGTCACTATTGCGCTCCCATTGCCATACACAGTGCAAATAGCACTCGCGTTTGTTCCCAGCAAGTACAGTGTATTGGACTGAAGAGAAGCTACTGTTCTTGTCAGTTTCCTAAGCAGAGTTGAACTAGATATGCCCCGTGTGTGTAGGAATCACAGTTCTTTTGTTCTGAGCAAGCTCACTGTTCTGGCCCTATAGGAAACAAAGCAGAGTAGAAGAGTGCTGTTTTCTCAAAAGCAGAGTGTGTTTCTTGCAAGGCGAGCTAGCGTTTGTTTCCCAGTTCTAAACGGAGTTGAATCCCATGCAGTTTCTGGTCCTACGAGCAAGAGTTGTTTTCTGCTAAGAAGAGTCACTATTGCGCTCCCATTGCCATACACAGTGCAAATAGCACGCGCGTCTGTTCCCAGCAAGTACAGTGTATTGGACTGAAGAGAAGCTACTGTTCTTGTCAGTTTCCTAAGCAGAGTTGAACTAGATATGCCCCGTGTGTGTAGGAAGCACAGTTCTTTTGTTCTGAGCAAGCTCACTGTTCTGGCCCTATAGGAAACAAAGGAGAGTAGAAGAGTGCTGTTTTCTCAAAAGCAGAGTGTGTTTCTTGCAAGGCGAGCTAGCATTTGTTTCCCATTCCTAAACGGAGTTGAATCCCATGCAGTTTCTGGTCCTACGAGCAAGAGTTGTTTTCTGCTAAGAAGAGTCACTATTGTGCTCCCATTGCCATACACAGTGCAAATAGCACTCGCGTCTGTTCCCAGCAAGTACAGTGTATTGGACTGAAGAGAAGCTACTGTTCTTGTCAGTTTCCTAAGCAGAGTTGAACTAGATATGCCCCGTGTGTGTAGGAAGCACAGTTCTTTTGTTCTGAGCAAGCTCACTGTTCTGGCCCTATAGGAAACACAGGAGAGTAGAAGAGTGCTGTTTTCTCAACAGCAGAGTGTGTTTCTTGCAAGGCGAGCTAGCATTTGTTTCCCAGTCCTAAACGGAGTTGAATCCCATGCAGTTTCTGGTCCTACGAGCAAGAGTTGTTTTCTGCTAAGAAGAGTCACTATTGCGCTCCCATTGCCATACACAGTGCAAATAGCACTCGCGTCTGTTCCCAGCAAGTACAGTGTATTGGACTGAAGAGAAGCTACTGTTCTTGTCAGTTTCCTAAGCAGAGTTGAACTAGATATGCCCCGTGTGTGTAGGAAGCACAGTTCTTTTGTTCTGAGCAAGCTCACTGTTCTAGTCCTATAGGAAACACAGGAGAGTAGAAGAGTGCTGTTTTCTCAAAAGCAGAGTGTGTTTCTTGCAAGGCGAGCTAGCGTTTGTTTCCCCGTCCTAAACGGAGTTGAATCCCATGCAGTTTCTGGTCCTACGAGCAAGAGTTGTTTTCTGCTAAGAAGAGTCACTATTGCGCTCCCATTGCCATACACAGTGCAAATAGCACGCGCGTCTGTTCCCAGCAAGTACAGTGTATTGGACTGAAGAGAAGCTACTGTTCTTGTCAGTTTCCTAAGCAGAGTTGAACTAGATATGCCCCGTGTGTGTAGGAATCTCAGTTCTTTTGTTCTGAGCAAGCTCACTGTTCTGGCCGTATAGGAAACAAAGCAGAGTAGAAGAGTGCTGTTTTCTCAAAAGCAGAGTGTGTTTCTTGCAAGGCGAGCTAGCGTTTGTTTCCCAGTCCTAAACGGAGTTGAATCCCATGCAGTTTCTGGTCCTACGAGCAAGAGTTGTTTTCTGCTAAGAAGAGTCACTATTGCGCTCCCATTGCCATACACAGTGCAAATAGCACTCGCGTCTGTTCCCAGCAAGTACAGTGTATTGGACTGAAGTAAAGCTACTGTTCTTGTCAGTTTCCTAAGCAGAGTTGAACTAGATATGCCCCGTGTGTGTAGGAATCACAGTTCTTTTGTTCTGAGCAAGCTCACTGTTCTGGCCGTATAGGAAACAAAGCAGAGTAGAAGAGTGCTGTTTTCTCAAAAGCAGAGTGTGTTTCTTGCAAGGCGAGCTAGCGTTTGTTTCCCAGTCCTAAACGGAGTTGAATCCCATGCAGTTTCTGGTCCTACGAGCAAGAGTTGTTTTCTGCTAAGAAGAGTCACTATTGCCCTCCCATTGCCATACACAGTGCAAATAGCACTCGCGTCTGTTCCCAGCAAGTACAGTGTATTGGACTGAAGAGAAGCTACTGTTCTTGTCAGTTTCCTAAGCAGAGTTGAACTAGATATGCCCCGTGTGTGTAGGAAGCACAGTTCTTTTGTTCTGAGCAAGCTCACTGTTCTGGCCCTATAGGAAACACAGGAGAGTAGAAGAGTGCTGTTTTCTCAAAAGCAGAGTGTGTTTCTTGCAAGGCGAGCTAGCGTTTGTTTCCCAGTCCTAAACGGAGTTGAATCCCATGCAGTTTCTGGTCCTACGAGCAAGAGTTGTTTTCTCCTAAGAAGAGTCACTATTGCGCTCCCATTGCCATACACAGTGCAAATAGCACTCGCGTCTGTTCCCAGCAAGTACAGTGTATTGGACTGAAGAGAAGCTACTGTTCTTGTCAGTTTCCTAAGCAGAGTTGAACTAGATATGCCCCGTGTGTGTAGGAAGCACAGTTCTTTTGTTCTGAGCAAGCTCACTGTTCTGGCCCTATAGGAAACACAGGAGAGTAGAAGAGTGCTGTTTTCTCAAAAGCAGAGTGTGTTTCTTCCAAGGCGAGCTAGCGTTTGTTTCCCCGTCCTAAACGGAGTTGAATCCCATGCAGTTTCTGGTCCTACGAGCAAGAGTTGTTTTCTGCTAAGAAGAGTCACTATTGCGCTCCCATTGCCATACACAGTGCAAATAGCACTCGCGTCTGTTCCCAGCAAGTACAGTGTATTGGACTGAAGAGAAGCTACTGTTCTTGTCAGTTTCCTAAGCAGAGTTGAACTAGATATGCCCCGTGTGTGTAGGAAGCACAGTTCTTTTGTTCTGAGCAAGCTCAATGTTCTGGCCCTATAGGAAACACAGGAGAGTAGAAGAGTGCTGTTTTCTCAAAAGCAGAGTGTGTTTCTTGCAAGGCGAGCTAGCATTTGTTTCCCAGTCCTAAATGGAGTTGAATCCCATGCAGTTTCTGGTCCTACGAGCAAGAGTTGTTTTCTGCTAAGAAGAGTCACTATTGGGCTCCCATTGCCATACACAGTGCAAATAGCACTCGCGTCTGTTTCCAGCAAGTACAGTGTATTGGACTGAAGAGAAGCTACTGTTCTTGTCAGTTTCCTAAGCAGAGTTGAACTAGATATGCCCCGTGTGTGTAGGAAGCACAGTTCTTTTGTTCTGAGCAAGCTCAATGTTCTGGCCCTATAGGAAACACAGGAGAGTAGAAGAGTGCTGTTTTCTCAAAAGCAGAGTGTGTTTCTTGCAAGGCGAGCTAGCGTTTGTTTCCCAGTCCTAAACGGAGTTGAATCCCATGCAGTTTCTGGTCCTACGAGCAAGAGTTGTTTTCTGCTAAGAAGAGTCACTATTGCGCTCCCATTGCCATAATACACAGTGCAAATAGCACTCGAGTCTGTTCCCAGCAAGTACAGTGTATTGGACTGAAGAGAAGCTACTGTTCTTGTCAGTTTCCTAAGCAGAGTTGAACTAGATATGCCCCGTGTGTGTAGGAAGCACAGTTCTTTTGTTCTGAGCAAGCTCACTGTTCTGGCCCTATAGGAAACACAGGAGAGTAGAAGAGTGCTGTTTTCTCAAAAGCAGAGTGTGTTTCTTGCAAGGCGAGCTAGCGTTTGTTTCCCAGTCCTAAACGGAGGTGAATCCCATGCAGTTTCTGGTCCTACGAGTAAGAGTTGTTTTCTGCTAAGAAGAGTCACTATTGCGCTCCCATTGCCATACACAGTGCAAATAGCACTCGCGTCTGTTCCCAGCAAGTACAGTGTATTGGACTGAAGAGAAGCTACTGTTCTTGTCAGTTTCCTAAGCAGAGTTGAACTAGATATGCCCCGTGTGTGTAGGAAGCACAGTTCTTTTGTTCTGAGCAAGCTCACTGTTCTGGCTCTATAGGAAACACAGGAGAGTAGAAGAGTGCTGTTTTCTCAAAAGCAGAGTGTGTTTCTTGCAAGGCGAGCTAGCGTTTGTTTCCCAGTCCTAAACGGAGTTGAATCCCATGCAGTTTCTGGTCCTACGAGCAAGAGTTGTTTTCTGCTAAGAAGAGTCACTATTGCGCTCCCATTGCCATACACAGTGCAAATAGCACTCGCGTCTGTTCCCAGCAAGTACAGTGTATTGGACTGAAGAGAAGCTACTGTTCTTGTCAGTTTCCTAAGCAGAGTTGAACGAGATATGCCCCGTGTGTGTAGGAAGCACAGTTCTTTTGTTCTGAGCAAGCTCAATGTTCTGGCCCTATAGGAAACACAGGAGAGTAGAAGAGTGCTCTTTTCTCAAAAGCAGAGTGTGTTTCTTGCAAGGCGAGCTAGCGTTTGTTTCCCAGTCCTAAACGGAGTTGAATCCCATGCAGTTTCTGGTCCTACGAGCAAGAGTTGTTTTCTGCTAAGAAGAGTCACTATTGCGCTCCCATTGCCATACACAGTGCAAATAGCACTCGCGTCTGTTCCCAGCAAGTACAGTGTATTGGACTGAAGAGAAGCTACTGTTCTTGTCAGTTTCCTAAGCAGAGTTGAACTAGATATGCCCCGTGTGTGTAGGAAGCACAGTTCTTTTGTTCTGAGCAAGCTCACTGTTCTGGCCCTATAGGAAACACAGGAGAGTAGAAGAGTGCTGTTTTCTCAACAGCAGAGTGTGTTTCTTGCAAGGCGAGCTAGCGTTTGTTTCCCAGTTCTAAACGGAGTTGAATCCCATGCAGTTTCTGGTCCTACGAGCAAGAGTTGTTTTCTGCTAAGAAGAGTCACTATTGCGCTCCCATTGCCATACACAGTGCAAATAGCACTCGCGTTTGTTCCCAGCAAGTACAGTGTATTGGACTGAAGAGAAGCTACTGTTCTTGTCAGTTTCCTAAGCAGAGTTGAACTAGATATGCCCCGTGTGTGTAGGAATCACAGTTCTTTTGTTCTGAGCAAGCTCACTGTTCTGGCCGTTTAGGAAACAAAGCAGAGTAGAAGAGTGCTGTTTTCTCAAAAGCAGAGTGTGTTTCTTGCAAGGCGAGCTAGCGTTTGTTTCCCAGTCCTAAACGGAGTTGAATCCCATGCAGTTTCTGGTCCTACGAGCAAGAGTTGTTTTCTGCTAAGAAGAGTCACTATTGCCCTCCCATTGCCATACACAGTGCAAATAGCACTCGCGTCTGTTCCCAGCAAGTACAGTGTATTGGACTGAAGTAAAGCTACTGTTCTTGTCAGTTTCCTAAGCAGAGTTGAACTAGATATGCCCCGTGTGTGTAGGAATCACAGTTCTTTTGTTCTGAGCAAGCTCACTGTTCTGGCCCTATAGGAAACACAGGAGAGTAGAAGAGTGCTGTTTTCTCAAAAGCAGAGTGTGTTTCTTGCAAGGCGAGCTAGCGTTTGTTTCCCAGTCCTAAACGGAGTTGAATCCCATGCAGTTTCTGGTCCTACGAGCAAGAGTTGTTTTCTGCTAAGAAGAGTCACTATTGCGCTCCCATTGCCATACACAGTGCAAATAGCACTCGCGTCTGTTCCCAGCAAGTACAGTGTATTGGACTGAAGAGAAGCTACTGTTCTTGTCAGTTTCCTAAGCAGAGTTGAACTAGATATGCCCCGTGTGTGTAGGAAGCACAGTTCTTTTGTTCTGAGCAAGCTCACTGTTCTGGCCCTATAGGAAACACAGGAGAGTAGAAGAGTGCTGTTTTCTCAACAGCAGAGTGTGTTTCTTGCAAGGCGAGCTAGCGTTTGTTTCCCAGTCCTAAACGGAGTTGAATCCCATGCAGTTTCTGGTCCTACGAGCAAGAGTTGTTTTCTGCTAAGAAGAGTCACTATTGCGCTCCCATTGCCATACACAGTGCAAATAGCACTCGCGTCTGTTCCCAGCAAGTACAGTGTATTGGACTGAAGAGAAGCTACTGTTCTTGTCAGTTTCCTAAGCAGAGTTGAACTAGATATGCCCCGTGTGTGTAGGAAGCACAGTTCTTTTGTTCTGAGCAAGCTCACTGTTCTGGCCCTATAGGAAACACAGGAGAGTAGAAGAGTGCTGTTTTCTCAAAAGCAGAGTGTGTTTCTTGCAAGGCGAGCTAGCGTTTGTTTCCCAGTTCTAAACGGAGTTGAATCCCATGCAGTTTCTGGTCCTACGAGCAAGAGTTGTTTTCTGCTAAGAAGAGTCACTATTGCGCTCCCATTGCCATACACAGTGCAAATAGCACTCGCGTTTGTTCCCAGCAAGTACAGTGTATTGGACTGAAGAGAAGCTACTGTTCTTGTCAGTTTCCTAAGCAGAGTTGAACTAGATATGCCTCGTGTGTGTAGGAAGCACAGTTCTTTTGTTCGAGCAAGCTCACTGTTCTGGCCCTATAGGAAACACAGGAGAGTAGAAGAGTGCTGTTTTCTCAAAAGCAGAGTGTGTTTCTTGCAAGGCGAGCTAGCGTTTGTTTCCCAGTCCTAAACGGAGTTGAATCCCATGCAGTTTCTGGTCCTACGAGCAAGAGTTGTTTTCTGCTAAGAAGAGTCACTATTGCGCTCCCATTGCCATACACAGTGCAAATAGCACTCGCGTCTGTTCCCAGCAAGTACAGTGTATTGGACTGAAGAGAAGCTACTGTTCTTGTCAGTTTCCTCAGCAGAGTTGAACTAGATATGCCCCGTGTGTGTAGGAATCACAGTTCTTTTGTTCTGAGCAAGCTCACTGTTCTGGCCCTATAGGAAACACAGGAGAGTAGAAGACTGCTGTTTTCTCAAAAGCAGAGTGTGTTTCTTGCAAGGCGAGCTAGCGTTTGTTTCCCAGTCCTAAACGGAGTTGAATCCCATGCAGTTTCTGGTCCTACGAGCAAGAGTTGTTTTCTGCTAAGAAGAGTCACTATTGCGCTCCCATTGCCATACACAGTGCAAATAGCACTCGCGTCTGTTCCCAGCAAGTACAGTGTATTGGACTGAAGAGAAGCTACTGTTCTTGTCAGTTTCCTAAGCAGAGTTGAACTAGATATGCCCCGTGTGTGTAGGAAGCACAGTTCTTTTGTTCTGAGCAAGCTCACTGTTCTGGCCCTATAGGAAACACAGGAGAGTAGAAGAGTGCTGTTTTCTCAAAAGCAGAGTGTGTTTCTTACAAGGCGAGCTAGCGTTTGTTTCCCCGTCCTAAACGGAGTTGAATCCCATGCAGTTTCTGGTCCTACGAGCAAGAGTTGTTTTCTGCTAAGAAGAGTCACTTTTGCGCTCCCATTGCCATACACAGTGCAAATAGCACTCGCGTCTGTTCCCAGCAAGTACAGTGTATTGGACTGAAGAAAAGCTACTGTTCTTGTCAGTTTCCTAAGCAGAGTTGAACTAGATATGCCCCGTGTGTGTAGGAAGCACAGTTCTTTTGCTCTGAGCAAGCTCAATGTTCTGGCCCTATAGGAAACACAGGAGAGTAGAAGAGTGCTGTTTTCTCAAAAGCAGAGTGTGTTTCTTGCAAGGCGAGCTAGCGTTTGTTTCCCAGTCCTAAACGGAGTTGAATCCCATGCAGTTTCTGGTCCTACGAGCAAGAGTTGTTTTCTGCTAAGAAGAGTCACTATTGCGCTCCCATTGCCATACACAGTGCAAATAGCACTCGCGTCTGTTCCCAGCAAGTACAGTGTATTGGACTGAAGAGAAGCTACTGTTCTTGTCAGTTTCCTAAGCAGAGTTGAACTAGATATGCCCCGTGTGTGTAGGAAGCACAGTTCTTTTGTTCTGAGCAAGCTTAATGTTCTGGCCCTATAGGAAACAAAGGAGAGTAGAAGAGTGCTGTTTTCTCAAAAGCAGAGTGTGTTTCTTGCAAGGCGAGCTAGCGTTTGTTTCCCAGTCCTAAACGGAGTTGAATCCCATGCAGTTTCTGGTCCTACGAGCAAGAGTTGTTTTCTGCTAAGAAGAGTCACTATTGCGCTCCCATTGCCATACACAGTGCAAATAGCACGCGCGTCTGTTCCCAGGAAGTACAGTGTATTGGACTGAAGAGAAGCTACTGTTCTTGTCAGTTTCCTAAGCAGAGTTGAACTAGATATGCCCCGTGTGTGTAGGAAGCACAGTTCTTTTGTTCTGAGCAAGCTCACTGTTCTGGCCCTATAGGAAACACAGGAGAGTAGAAGAGTGCTGTTTTCTCAAAAGCAGAGTGTGTTTCTTGCAAGGCGAGCTAGCATTTGTTTCCCAGTCCTAAACGGAGTTGAATCCCATGCAGTTTCTGGTCCTACGAGCAAGAGTTGTTTTCTGCTAAGAAGAGTCACTATTGCGCTCCCATTGCCATACACAGTGCAAATAGCACTCGCGTCTGTTCCCAGCAAGTACAGTGTATTGGACTGAAGAGAAGCTACTGTTCTTGTCAGTTTCCTAAGCAGAGTTGAACTAGATATGCCCCGTGTGTGTAGGAAGCACAGTTCTTTTGTTCTGAGCAAGCTTAATGTTCTGGCCGTATAGGAAACAAAGCAGAGTAGAAGAGTGCTGTTTTCTCAAAAGCAGAGTGTGTTTCTTGCAAGGCGAGCTAGCGTTTGTTTCCCAGTCCTAAACGGAGTTGAATCCCATGCAGTTTCTGGTCCTACGAGCAAGAGTTGTTTTCTGCTAAGAAGAGTCACTATTGCGCTCCCATTGCCATACACAGTGCAAATAGCACTCGCGTCTGTTCCCAGCAAGTACAGTGTATTGGACTGAAGAGAAGCTACTGTTCTTGTCAGTTTCCTAAGCAGAGTTGAACTAGATATGCCCCGTGTGTGTAGGAAGCACAGTTCTTTTGTTCTGAGCAAGCTCACTGTTCTGGCCCTATAGGAAACACAGGAGAGTAGAAGAGTGCTGTTTTCTCAAAAGCAGAGTGTGTTTCTTGCAAGGCGAGCTAGCGTTTGTTTCCCAGTCCTAAACGGAGTTGAATCCCATGCAGTTTCTGGTCCTACGAGCAAGAGTTGTTTTCTGCTAAGAAGAGTCACTATTGCGCTCCCATTGCCATACACAGTGCAAATAGCACTCGCGTCTGTTCCCAGCAAGTACAGTGTATTGGACTGAAGAAAAGCTACTGTTCTTGTCAGTTTCCTAAGCAGAGTTGAACTAGATATGCCCCGTGTGTGTAGGAATCACAGTTCTTTTGTTCTGAGCAAGCTCACTGTTCTGGCCCTATAGGAAACACAGGAGAGTAGAAGAGTGCTGTTTTCTCAAAAGCAGAGTGTGTTTCTTGCAAGGCGAGCTAGCGTTTGTTTCCCAGTCCTAAACGGAGTTGAATCCCATGCAGTTTCTGGTCCTACGAGCAAGAGTTGTTTTCTGCTAAGAAGAGTCACTATTGCGCTCCCATTGCCATACACAGTGCAAATAGCACTCGCGTCTGTTCCCAGCAAGTACAGTGTATTGGACTGAAGAGAAGCTACTGTTCTTGTCAGTTTCCTAAGCAGAGTTGAACTAGATATGCCCCGTGTGTGTAGGAAGCACAGTTCTTTTGTTCTGAGCAAGCTCACTGTTCTGGCCCTATAGGAAACACAGGAGAGTAGAAGAGTGCTGTTTTCTCAAAAGCAGAGTGTGTTTCTTGCAAGGCGAGCTAGCGTTTGTTTCCCAGTCCTAAACGGAGTTGAATCCCATGCAGTTTCTGGTCCTACGAGCAAGAGTTGTTTTCTGCTAAGAAGAGTCACTATTGCGCTCCCATTGCCATACACAGTGCAAATAGCACTCGCGTCTGATTCCAGCAAGTACAGTGTATTGGACTGAAGAGAAGCTACTGTTCTTGTCAGTTTCCTAAGCAGAGTTGAACTAGATATGCCCCGTGTGTGTAGGAAGCACAGTTCTTTTGTTCTGAGCAAGCTCACTGTTCTGGCCCTATAGGAAACACAGGAGAGTAGAAGAGTGCTGTTTTCTCAAAAGCAGAGTGTGTTTCTTGCAAGGCGAGCTAGCATTTGTTTCCCAGTCCTAAACGGAGTTGAATCCCATGCAGTTTCTGGTCCTACGAGCAAGAGTTGTTTTCTGCTAAGAAGAGTCACTATTGCGCTCCCATTGCCATACACAGTGCAAATAGCACTCGCGTCTGTTCCCAGCAAGTACAGTGTATTGGACTGAAGAGAAGCTACTGTTCTTGTCAGTTTCCTAAGCAGAGTTGAACTAGATATGCCCCGTGTGTGTAGGAAGCACAGTTCTTTTGTTCTGAGCAAGCTTAATGTTCTGGCCGTATAGGAAACAAAGCAGAGTAGAAGAGTGCTGTTTTCTCAAAAGCAGAGTGTGTTTCTTGCAAGGCGAGCTAGCGTTTGTTTCCCAGTCCTAAACGGAGTTGAATCCCATGCAGTTTCTGCTCCTACGAGCAAGAGTTGTTTTCTGCTAAGAAGAGTCACTATTGCGCTCCCATTGCCATACACAGTGCAAATAGCACTCGCGTCTGTTCCCAGCAAGTACAGTGTATTGGACTGAAGAGAAGCTACTGTTCTTGTCAGTTTCCTAAGCAGAGTTGAACTAGATATGCCCCGTGTGTGTAGGAAGCACAGTTCTTTTGTTCTGAGCAAGCTCACTGTTCTGGCCCTATAGGAAACACAGGAGAGTAGAAGAGTGCTGTTTTCTCAAAAGCAGAGTGTGTTTCTTGCAAGGCGAGCTAGCGTTTGTTTCCCAGTCCTAAACGGAGTTGAATCCCATGCAGTTTCTGGTCCTACGAGCAAGAGTTGTTTTCTGCTAAGAAGAGTCACTATTGCGCTCCCATTGCCATACACAGTGCAAATAGCACTCGCGTCTGTTCCCAGCAAGTACAGTGTATTGGACTGAAGAAAAGCTACTGTTCTTGTCAGTTTCCTAAGCAGAGTTGAACTAGATATGCCCCGTGTGTGTAGGAATCACAGTTCTTTTGTTCTGAGCAAGCTCACTGTTCTGGCCCTATAGGAAACACAGGAGAGTAGAAGAGTGCTGTTTTCTCAAAAGCAGAGTGTGTTTCTTGCAAGGCGAGCTAGCGTTTGTTTCCCAGTCCTAAACGGAGTTGAATCCCATGCAGTTTCTGGTCCTACGAGCAAGAGTTGTTTTCTGCTAAGAAGAGTCACTATTGCGCTCCCATTGCCATACACAGTGCAAATAGCACTCGCGTCTGTTCCCAGCAAGTACAGTGTATTGGACTGAAGAGAAGCTACTGTTCTTGTCAGTTTCCTAAGCAGAGTTGAACTAGATATGCCCCGTGTGTGTAGGAAGCACAGTTCTTTTGTTCTGAGCAAGCTCACTGTTCTGGCCCTATAGGAAACACAGGAGAGTAGAAGAGTGCTGTTTTCTCAAAAGCAGAGTGTGTTTCTTGCAAGGCGAGCTAGCGTTTGTTTCCCAGTCCTAAACGGAGTTGAATCCCATGCAGTTTCTGGTCCTACGAGCAAGAGTTGTTTTCTGCTAAGAAGAGTCACTATTGCGCTCCCATTGCCATACACAGTGCAAATAGCACTCGCGTCTGATTCCAGCAAGTACAGTGTATTGGACTGAAGAGAAGCTACTGTTCTTGTCAGTTTCCTAAGCAGAGTTGAACTAGATATGCCCCGTGTGTGTAGGAAGCACAGTTCTTTTGTTCTGAGCAAGCTCAATGTTCTGGCCCTATAGGAAACACAGGAGAGTAGAAGAGTGCTGTTTTCTCAAAAGCAGAGTGTGTTTCTTGCAAGGCGAGCTAGCGTTTGTTTCCCAGTCCTAAACGGAGTTGAATCCCATGCAGTTTCTGGTCCTACGAGCAAGAGTTGTTTTCTGCTAAGAAGAGTCACTATTGCGCTCCCATTGCCATAATACACAGTGCAAATAGCACTCGCGTCTGTTCCCAGCAAGTACAGTGTATTGGACTGAAGAGAAGCTACTGTTCTTGTCAGTTTCCTAAGCAGAGTTGAACTAGATATGCCCCGTGTGTGTAGGAAGCACAGTTCTTTTGTTCTGAGCAAGCTCACTGTTCTGGCCCTATAGGAAACACAGGAGAGTAGAAGAGTGCTGTTTTCTCAAAAGCAGAGTGTGTTTCTTGCAAGGCGAGCTAGCGTTTGTTTCCCAGGCCTAAACGGAGGTGAATCCCATGCAGTTTCTGGTCCTACGAGTAAGAGTTGTTTTCTGCTAAGAAGAGTCACTATTGCGCTCCCATTGCCATACACAGTGCAAATAGCACTCGCGTCTGTTCCCAGCAAGTACAGTGTATTGGACTGAAGAGAAGCTACTGTTCTTGTCAGTTTCCTAAGCAGAGTTGAACTAGATATGCCCCGTGTGTGTAGGAAGCACAGTTCTTTTGTTCTGAGCAAGCTCACTGTTCTGGCCCTATAGGAAACACAGGAGAGTAGAAGAGTGCTGTTTTCTCAAAAGCAGAGTGTGTTTCTTACAAGGCGAGCTAGCGTTTGTTTCCCAGTCCTAAACGGAGTTGAATCCCATGCAGTTTCTGGTCCTACGAGCAAGAGTTGTTTTCTGCTAAGAAAAGTCACTTTTGCGCTCCCATTGCCATACACAGTGCAAATAGCACTCGCGTCTGTTCCCAGCAAGTACAGTGTATTGGACTGAAGAAAAGCTACTGTTCTTGTCAGTTTCCTAAGCAGAGTTGAACTAGATATGCCCCGTGTGTGTAGGAAGCACAGTTCTTTTGCTCTGAGCAAGCTCAATGTTCTGGCCCTATAGGAAACACAGGAGAGTAGAAGAGTGCTGTTTTCTCAAAAGCAGAGTGTGTTTCTTGCAAGGCGAGCTAGCGTTTGTTTCCCAGTCCTAAACGGAGTTGAATCCCATGCAGTTTCTGGTCCTACGAGCAAGAGTTGTTTTCTGCTAAGAAGAGTCACTATTGCGCTCCCATTGCCATACACAGTGCAAATAGCACTCGCGTCTGATTCCAGCAAGTACAGTGTATTGGACTGAAGAGAAGCTACTGTTCTTGTCAGTTTCCTAAGCAGAGTTGAACTAGATATGCCCCGTGTGTGTAGGAAGCACAGTTCTTTTGTTCTGAGCAAGCTCAATGTTCTGGCCCTATAGGAAACACAGGAGAGTAGAAGAGTGCTGTTTTCTCAAAAGCAGAGTGTGTTTCTTGCAAGGCGAGCTAGCGTTTGTTTCCCAGTCCTAAACGGAGTTGAATCCCATGCAGTTTCTGGTCCTACGAGCAAGAGTTGTTTTCTGCTAAGAAGAGTCACTATTGCGCTCCCATTGCCATAATACACAGTGCAAATAGCACTCGCGTCTGTTCCCAGCAAGTACAGTGTATTGGACTGAAGAGAAGCTACTGTTCTTGTCAGTTTCCTAAGCAGAGTTGAACTAGATATGCCCCGTGTGTGTAGGAAGCACAGTTCTTTTGTTCTGAGCAAGCTCACTGTTCTGGCCCTATAGGAAACACAGGAGAGTAGAAGAGTGCTGTTTTCTCAAAAGCAGAGTGTGTTTCTTGCAAGGCGAGCTAGCGTTTGTTTCCCAGGCCTAAACGGAGGTGAATCCCATGCAGTTTCTGGTCCTACGAGTAAGAGTTGTTTTCTGCTAAGAAGAGTCACTATTGCGCTCCCATTGCCATACACAGTGCAAATAGCACTCGCGTCTGTTCCCAGCAAGTACAGTGTATTGGACTGAAGAGAAGCTACTGTTCTTGTCAGTTTCCTAAGCAGAGTTGAACTAGATATGCCCCGTGTGTGTAGGAAGCACAGTTCTTTTGTTCTGAGCAAGCTTAATGTTCTGGCCCTATAGGAAACAAAGGAGAGTAGAAGAGTGCTGTTTTCTCAAAAGCAGAGTGTGTTTCTTGCAAGGCGAGCTAGCGTTTGTTTCCCAGTCCTAAACGGAGTTGAATCCCATGCAGTTTCTGGTCCTACGAGCAAGAGTTGTTTTCTGCTAAGAAGAGTCACTATTGCGCTCCCATTGCCATACACAGTGCAAATAGCACGCGCGTCTGTTCCCAGGAAGTACAGTGTATTGGACTGAAGAGAAGCTACTGTTCTTGTCAGTTTCCTAAGCAGAGTTGAACTAGATATGCCCCGTGTGTGTAGGAAGCACAGTTCTTTTGTTCTGAGCAAGCTCACTGTTCTGGCCCTATAGGAAACACAGGAGAGTAGAAGAGTGCTGTTTTCTCAAAAGCAGAGTGTGTTTCTTGCAAGGCGAGCTAGCATTTGTTTCCCAGTCCTAAACGGAGTTGAATCCCATGCAGTTTCTGGTCCTACGAGCAAGAGTTGTTTTCTGCTAAGAAGAGTCACTATTGCGCTCCCATTGCCATACACAGTGCAAATAGCACTCGCGTCTGTTCCCAGCAAGTACAGTGTATTGGACTGAAGAGAAGCTACTGTTCTTGTCAGTTTCCTAAGCAGAGTTGAACTAGATATGCCCCGTGTGTGTAGGAAGCACAGTTCTTTTGTTCTGAGCAAGCTTAATGTTCTGGCCGTATAGGAAACAAAGCAGAGTAGAAGAGTGCTGTTTTCTCAAAAGCAGAGTGTGTTTCTTGCAAGGCGAGCTAGCGTTTGTTTCCCAGTCCTAAACGGAGTTGAATCCCATGCAGTTTCTGCTCCTACGAGCAAGAGTTGTTTTCTGCTAAGAAGAGTCACTATTGCGCTCCCATTGCCATACACAGTGCAAATAGCACTCGCGTCTGTTCCCAGCAAGTACAGTGTATTGGACTGAAGAGAAGCTACTGTTCTTGTCAGTTTCCTAAGCAGAGTTGAACTAGATATGCCCCGTGTGTGTAGGAAGCACAGTTCTTTTGTTCTGAGCAAGCTCACTGTTCTGGCCCTATAGGAAACACAGGAGAGTAGAAGAGTGCTGTTTTCTCAAAAGCAGAGTGTGTTTCTTGCAAGGCGAGCTAGCGTTTGTTTCCCAGTCCTAAACGGAGTTGAATCCCATGCAGTTTCTGGTCCTACGAGCAAGAGTTGTTTTCTGCTAAGAAGAGTCACTATTGCGCTCCCATTGCCATACACAGTGCAAATAGCACTCGCGTCTGTTCCCAGCAAGTACAGTGTATTGGACTGAAGAAAAGCTACTGTTCTTGTCAGTTTCCTAAGCAGAGTTGAACTAGATATGCCCCGTGTGTGTAGGAATCACAGTTCTTTTGTTCTGAGCAAGCTCACTGTTCTGGCCCTATAGGAAACACAGGAGAGTAGAAGAGTGCTGTTTTCTCAAAAGCAGAGTGTGTTTCTTGCAAGGCGAGCTAGCGTTTGTTTCCCAGTCCTAAACGGAGTTGAATCCCATGCAGTTTCTGGTCCTACGAGCAAGAGTTGTTTTCTGCTAAGAAGAGTCACTATTGCGCTCCCATTGCCATACACAGTGCAAATAGCACTCGCGTCTGTTCCCAGCAAGTACAGTGTATTGGACTGAAGAGAAGCTACTGTTCTTGTCAGTTTCCTAAGCAGAGTTGAACTAGATATGCCCCGTGTGTGTAGGAAGCACAGTTCTTTTGTTCTGAGCAAGCTCACTGTTCTGGCCCTATAGGAAACACAGGAGAGTAGAAGAGTGCTGTTTTCTCAAAAGCAGAGTGTGTTTCTTGCAAGGCGAGCTAGCGTTTGTTTCCCAGTCCTAAACGGAGTTGAATCCCATGCAGTTTCTGGTCCTACGAGCAAGAGTTGTTTTCTGCTAAGAAGAGTCACTATTGCGCTCCCATTGCCATACACAGTGCAAATAGCACTCGCGTCTGATTCCAGCAAGTACAGTGTACTGGACTGAAGAGAAGCTACTGTTCTTGTCAGTTTCCTAAGCAGAGTTGAACTAGATATGCCCCGTGTGTGTAGGAAGCACAGTTCTTTTGTTCTGAGCAAGCTCACTGTTCTGGCCCTATAGGAAACACAGGAGAGTAGAAGAGTGCTGTTTTCTCAAAAGCAGAGTGTGTTTCTTGCAAGGCGAGCTAGCATTTGTTTCCCAGTCCTAAACGGAGTTGAATCCCATGCAGTTTCTGGTCCTACGAGCAAGACTTGTTTTCTGCTAAGAAGAGTCACTATTGCGCTCCCATTGCCATACACAGTGCAAATAGCACTCGCGTCTGTTCCCAGCAAGTACAGTGTATTGGACTGAAGAGAAGCTACTGTTCTTGTCAGTTTCCTAAGCAGAGTTGAACTAGATATGCCCCGTGTGTGTAGGAAGCACAGTTCTTTTGTTCTGAGCAAGCTTAATGTTCTGGCCGTATAGGAAACAAAGCAGAGTAGAAGAGTGCTGTTTTCTCAAAAGCAGAGTGTGTTTCTTGCAAGGCGAGCTAGCGTTTGTTTCCCAGTCCTAAACGGAGTTGAATCCCATGCAGTTTCTGCTCCTACGAGCAAGAGTTGTTTTCTGCTAAGAAGAGTCACTATTGCGCTCCCATTGCCATACACAGTGCAAATAGCACTCGCGTCTGTTCCCAGCAAGTACAGTGTATTGGACTGAAGAGAAGCTACTGTTCTTGTCAGTTTCCTAAGCAGAGTTGAACTAGATATGCCCCGTGTGTGTAGGAAGCACAGTTCTTTTGTTCTGAGCAAGCTCACTGTTCTGGCCCTATAGGAAACACAGGAGAGTAGAAGAGTGCTGTTTTCTCAAAAGCAGAGTGTGTTTCTTGCAAGGCGAGCTAGCGTTTGTTTCCCAGTCCTAAACGGAGTTGAATCCCATGCAGTTTCTGGTCCTACGAGCAAGAGTTGTTTTCTGCTAAGAAGAGTCACTATTGCGCTCCCATTGCCATACACAGTGCAAATAGCACTCGCGTCTGTTCCCAGCAAGTACAGTGTATTGGACTGAAGAAAAGCTACTGTTCTTGTCAGTTTCCTAAGCAGAGTTGAACTAGATATGCCCCGTGTGTGTAGGAATCACAGTTCTTTTGTTCTGAGCAAGCTCACTGTTCTGGCCCTATAGGAAACACAGGAGAGTAGAAGAGTGCTGTTTTCTCAAAAGCAGAGTGTGTTTCTTGCAAGGCGAGCTAGCGTTTGTTTCCCAGTCCTAAACGGAGTTGAATCCCATGCAGTTTCTGGTCCTACGAGCAAGAGTTGTTTTCTGCTAAGAAGAGTCACTATTGCGCTCCCATTGCCATACACAGTGCAAATAGCACTCGCGTCTGTTCCCAGCAAGTACAGTGTATTGGACTGAAGAGAAGCTACTGTTCTTGTCAGTTTCCTAAGCAGAGTTGAACTAGATATGCCCCGTGTGTGTAGGAAGCACAGTTCTTTTGTTCTGAGCAAGCTCACTGTTCTGGCCCTATAGGAAACACAGGAGAGTAGAAGAGTGCTGTTTTCTCAAAAGCAGAGTGTGTTTCTTGCAAGGCGAGCTAGCGTTTGTTTCCCAGTCCTAAACGGAGTTGAATCCCATGCAGTTTCTGGTCCTACGAGCAAGAGTTGTTTTCTGCTAAGAAGAGTCACTATTGCGCTCCCATTGCCATACACAGTGCAAATAGCACTCGCGTCTGATTCCAGCAAGTACAGTGTATTGGACTGAAGAGAAGCTACTGTTCTTGTCAGTTTCCTAAGCAGAGTTGAACTAGATATGCCCCGTGTGTGTAGGAAGCACAGTTCTTTTGTTCTGAGCAAGCTCAATGTTCTGGCCCTATAGGAAACACAGGAGAGTAGAAGAGTGCTGTTTTCTCAAAAGCAGAGTGTGTTTCTTGCAAGGCGAGCTAGCGTTTGTTTCCCAGTCCTAAACGGAGTTGAATCCCATGCAGTTTCTGGTCCTACGAGCAAGAGTTGTTTTCTGCTAAGAAGAGTCACTATTGCGCTCCCATTGCCATAATACACAGTGCAAATAGCACTCGCGTCTGTTCCCAGCAAGTACAGTGTATTGGACTGAAGAGAAGCTACTGTTCTTGTCAGTTTCCTAAGCAGAGTTGAACTAGATATGCCCCGTGTGTGTAGGAAGCACAGTTCTTTTGTTCTGAGCAAGCTCACTGTTCTGGCCCTATAGGAAACACAGGAGAGTAGAAGAGTGCTGTTTTCTCAACAGCAGAGTGTGTTTCTTGCAAGGCGAGCTAGCGTTTGTTTCCCAGTCCTAAACGGAGTTGAATCCCATGCAGTTTCTGGTCCTACGAGCAAGAGTTGTTTTCTGCTAAGAAGAGTCACTATTGTGCTCCCATTGCCATACACAGTGCAAATAGCACTCGCGTCTGTTCCCAGCAAGTACAGTGTATTGGACTGAAGAGAAGCTACTGTTCTTGTCAGTTTCCTAAGCAGAGTTGAACTAGATATGCCCCGTGTGTGTAGGAAGCACAGTTCTTTTGTTCTGAGCAAGCTCACTGTTCTGGCCCTATAGGAAACACAGGAGAGTAGAAGAGTGCTGTTTTCTCAAAAGCAGAGTGTGTTTCTTGCAAGGCGAGCTAGCGTTTGTTTCCCAGTCCTAAACGGAGTTGAATCCCATGCAGTTTCTGGTCCTACGAGCAAGAGTTGTTTTCTGCTAAGAAGAGTCACTATTGCGCTCCCATTGCCATACACAGTGCAAATAGCACGCACGTCTGTTCCCAGCAAGTACAGTGTATTGGACTGAAGAGAAGCTACTGTTCTTGTCAGTTTCCTAAGCAGAGTTGAACTAGATATGCCCCGTGTGTGTAGGAAGCACAGTTCTTTTGTTCTGAGCAAGCTCACTGTTCTGGCCCTATGGAAACACAGGAGAGTAGAAGAGTGCTGTTTTCTCAAAAGCAGAGTGTGTTTCTTGCAAGGCGAGCTAGCATTTGTTTCCCAGTCCTAAACGGAGTTGAATCCCATGCAGTTTCTGGTCCTACGAGCAAGAGTTGTTTTCTGCTAAGAAGAGTCACTATTGCGCTCCCATTGCCATACACAGTGCAAATAGCACTCGCGTCTGTTCCCAGCAAGTACAGTGTATTGGACTGAAGAGAAGCTACTGTTCTTGTCAGTTTCCTAAGCAGAGTTGAACTAGATATGCCCCGTGTGTGTAGGAAGCACAGTTCTTTTGTTCTGAGCAAGCTTAATGTTCTGGCCGTATAGGAAACACAGGAGAGTAGAAGAGTGCTGTTTTGTCAAAAGCAGAGTGTGTTTCTTGCAAGGCGAGCTAGCGTTTGTTTCCCAGTCCTAAACGGAGTTGAATCCCATGCAGTTTCTGGTCCTACGAGCAAGAGTTGTTTTCTGCTAAGAAGAGTCACTATTGCGCTCCCATTGCCATACACAGTGCAAATAGCACTCGCGTCTGTTCCCAGCAAGTACAGTGTATTGGACTGAAGAGAAGCTACTGTTCTTGTCAGTTTCCTAAGCAGAGTTGAACTAGATATGCCCTGTGTGTGTAGGAAGCACAGTTCTTTTGTTCTGAGCAAGCTCACTGTTCTGGCCCTATAGGAAACACAGGAGAGTAGAAGAGTGCTGTTTTCTCAAAAGCAGAGTGTGTTTCTTGCAAGGCGAGCTAGCGTTTGTTTCCCAGTCCTAAACGGAGTTGAATCCCATGCAGTTTCTGGTCCTACGAGCAAGAGTTGTTTTCTGCTAAGAAGAGTCACTATTGCGCTCCCATTGCCATACACAGTGCAAATAGCACTCGCGTCTGTTTCCAGCAAGTACAGTGTATTGGACTGAAGAGAAGCTACTGTTCTTGTCAGTTTCCTAAGCAGAGTTGAACTAGATATGCCCCGTGTGTGTAGGAAGCACAGTTCTTTTGTTCTGAGCAAGCTCAATGTTCTGGCCCTATAGGAAACACAGGAGAGTAGAAGAGTGCTGTTTTCTCAAAAGCAGAGTGTGTTTCTTGCAAGGCGAGCTAGCGTTTGTTTCCCAGTCCTAAACGAAGTTGAATCCCATGCAGTTTCTGGTCCTACGAGCAAGAGTTGTTTTCTGCTAAGAAGAGTCACTATTGCGCTCCCATTGCCATAATACACAGTGCAAATAGCACTCGCGTCTGTTCCCAGCAAGTACAGTGTATTGGACTGAAGAGAAGCTACTGTTCTTGTCAGTTTCCTAAGCAGAGTTGAACTAGATATGCCCCGTGTGTGTAGGAAGCACAGTTCTTTTGTTCTGAGCAAGCTCACTGTTCTGGCCCTATAGGAAACACAGGAGAGTAGAAGAGTGCTGTTTTCTCAAAAGCAGAGTGTGTTTCTTGCAAGGCGAGCTAGCGTTTGTTTCCCAGGCCTAAACGGAGGTGAATCCCATGCAGTTTCTGGTCCTACGAGTAAGAGTTGTTTTCTGCTAAGAAGAGTCACTATTGCGCTCCCATTGCCATACACAGTGGAAATAGCACTGGCGTCTGTTCCCAGCAAGTACAGTGTATTGGACTGAAGAGAAGCTACTGTTCTTGTCAGTTTCCTAAGCAGAGTTGAACTAGATATGCCCCGTGTGTGTAGGAAGCACAGTTCTTTTGTTCTGAGCAAGCTCACTGTTCTGGCTCTATAGGAAACACAGGAGAGTAGAAGAGTGCTGTTTTCTCAAAAGCAGAGTGTGTTTCTTGCAAGGCGAGCTAGCGTTTGTTTCCCAGTCCTAAACGGAGTTGAATCCCATGCAGTTTCTGGTCCTACGAGCAAGAGTTGTTTTCTGCTAAGAAGAGTCACTATTGCGCTCCCATTGCCATACACAGTGCAAATAGCACTCGCGTCTGTTCCCAGCAAGTACAGTGTATTGGACTGAAGAGAAGCTACTGTTCTTGTCAGTTTCCTAAGCAGAGTTGAACGAGATATGCCCCGTGTGTGTAGGAAGCACAGTTCTTTTGTTCTGAGCAAGCTCAATGTTCTGGCCCTATAGGAAACACAGGAGAGTAGAAGAGTGCTGTTTTCTCAAAAGCAGAGTGTGTTTCTTGCAAGGCGAGCTAGCGTTTGTTTCCCAGTCCTAAACGGAGTTGAATCCCATGCAGTTTCTGGTCCTACGAGCAAGAGTTGTTTTCTGCTAAGAAGAGTCACTATTGCGCTCCCATTGCCATACACAGTGCAAATAGCACTCGCGTCTGTTCCCAGCAAGTACAGTGTATTGGACTGAAGAGAAGCTACTGTTCTTGTCAGTTTCCTAAGCAGAGTTGAACTAGATATGCCCCGTGTGTAGGAAGCACAGTTCTTTTGTTCTGAGCAAGCTCACTGTTCTGGCCCTATAGGAAACACAGGAGAGTAGAAGAGTGCTGTTTTCTCAAAAGCAGAGTGTGTTTCTTGCAAGGCGAGCTAGCGTTTGTTTCCCAGTCCTAAACGGAGTTGAATCCCATGCAGTTTCTGGTCCTACGAGCAAGAGTTGTTTTCTGCTAAGAAGAGTCACTATTGCGCTCCCATTGCCATACACAGTGCAAATAGCACGCACGTCTGTTCCCAGCAAGTACAGTGTATTGGACTGAAGAGAAGCTACTGTTCTTGTCAGTTTCCTAAGCAGAGTTGAACTAGATATGCCCCGTGTGTGTAGGAAGCACAGTTCTTTTGTTCTGAGCAAGCTCACTGTTCTGGCCCTATGGAAACACAGGAGAGTAGAAGAGTGCTGTTTTCTCAAAAGCAGAGTGTGTTTCTTGCAAGGCGAGCTAGCATTTGTTTCCCAGTCCTAAACGGAGTTGAATCCCATGCAGTTTCTGGTCCTACGAGCAAGAGTTGTTTTCTGCTAAGAAGAGTCACTATTGCGCTCCCATTGCCATACACAGTGCAAATAGCACTCGCGTCTGTTCCCAGCAAGTACAGTGTATTGGACTGAAGAGAAGCTACTGTTCTTGTCAGTTTCCTAAGCAGAGTTGAACTAGATATGCCCCGTGTGTGTAGGAAGCACAGTTCTTTTGTTCTGAGCAAGCTTAATGTTCTGGCCGTATAGGAAACACAGGAGAGTAGAAGAGTGCTGTTTTCTCAAAAGCAGAGTGTGTTTCTTGCAAGGCGAGCTAGCGTTTGTTTCCCAGTCCTAAACGGAGTTGAATCCCATGCAGTTTCTGGTCCTACGAGCAAGAGTTGTTTTCTGCTAAGAAGAGTCACTATTGCGCTCCCATTGCCATACACAGTGCAAATAGCACTCGCGTCTGTTCCCAGCAAGTACAGTGTATTGGACTGAAGAGAAGCTACTGTTCTTGTCAGTTTCCTAAGCAGAGTTGAACTAGATATGCCCCGTGTGTGTAGGAAGCACAGTTCTTTTGTTCTGAGCAAGCTTAATGTTCTGGCCGTATAGGAAACAAAGCAGAGTAGAAGAGTGCTGTTTTCTCAAAAGCAGAGTGTGTTTCTTGCAAGGCGAGCTAGCGTTTGTTTCCCAGTCCTAAACGGAGTTGAATCCCATGCAGTTTCTGCTCCTACGAGCAAGAGTTGTTTTCTGCTAAGAAGAGTCACTATTGCGCTCCCATTGCCATACAGAGTGCAAATAGCACTCGCGTCTGTTCCCAGCAAGTACAGTGTATTGGACTGAAGAGAAGCTACTGTTCTTGTCAGTTTCCTAAGCAGAGTTGAACTAGATATGCCCCGTGTGTGTAGGAAGCACAGTTCTTTTGTTCTGAGCAAGCTCACTGTTCTGGCCCTATAGGAAACACAGGAGAGTAGAAGAGTGCTGTTTTCTCAAAAGCAGAGTGTGTTTCTTGCAAGGCGAGCTAGCGTTTGTTTCCCAGTCCTAAACGGAGTTGAATCCCATGCAGTTTCTGGTCCTACGAGCAAGAGTTGTTTTCTGCTAAGAAGAGTCACTATTGCGCTCCCATTGCCATAATACACAGTGCAAATAGCACTCGCGTCTGTTCCCAGCAAGTACAGTGTATTGGACTGAAGAGAAGCTACTGTTCTTGTCAGTTTCCTAAGCAGAGTTGAACTAGATATGCCCCGTGTGTGTAGGAAGCACAGTTCTTTTGTTCTGAGCAAGCTCACTGTTCTGGCCCTATAGGAAACACAGGAGAGTAGAAGAGTGCTGTTTTCTCAAAAGCAGAGTGTGTTTCTTGCAAGGCGAGCTAGCGTTTGTTTCCCAGGCCTAAACGGAGGTGAATCCCATGCAGTTTCTGGTCCTACGAGTAAGAGTTGTTTTCTGCTAAGAAGAGTCACTATTGCGCTCCCATTGCCATACACAGTGGAAATAGCACTGGCGTCTGTTCCCAGCAAGTACAGTGTATTGGACTGAAGAGAAGCTACTGTTCTTGTCAGTTTCCTAAGCAGAGTTGAACTAGATATGCCCCGTGTGTGTAGGAAGCACAGTTCTTTTGTTCTGAGCAAGCTCACTGTTCTGGCTCTATAGGAAACACAGGAGAGTAGAAGAGTGCTGTTTTCTCAAAAGCAGAGTGTGTTTCTTGCAAGGCGAGCTAGCGTTTGTTTCCCAGTCCTAAACGGAGTTGAATCCCATGCAGTTTCTGGTCCTACGAGCAAGAGTTGTTTTCTGCTAAGAAGAGTCACTATTGCGCTCCCATTGCCATACACAGTGCAAATAGCACTCGCGTCTGTTCCCAGCAAGTACAGTGTATTGGACTGAAGAGAAGCTACTGTTCTTGTCAGTTTCCTAAGCAGAGTTGAACGAGATATGCCCCGTGTGTGTAGGAAGCACAGTTCTTTTGTTCTGAGCAAGCTCAATGTTCTGGCCCTATAGGAAACACAGGAGAGTAGAAGAGTGCTGTTTTCTCAAAAGCAGAGTGTGTTTCTTGCAAGGCGAGCTAGCGTTTGTTTCCCAGTCCTAAACGGAGTTGAATCCCATGCAGTTTCTGGTCCTACGAGCAAGAGTTGTTTTCTGCTAAGAAGAGTCACTATTGCGCTCCCATTGCCATACACAGTGCAAATAGCACTCGCGTCTGTTCCCAGCAAGTACAGTGTATTGGACTGAAGAGAAGCTACTGTTCTTGTCAGTTTCCTAAGCAGAGTTGAACTAGATATGCCCCGTGTGTGTAGGAAGCACAGTTCTTTTGTTCTGAGCAAGCTCACTGTTCTGGCCCTATAGGAAACACAGGAGAGTAGAAGAGTGCTGTTTTCTCAACAGCAGAGTGTGTTTCTTGCAAGGCGAGCTAGCGTTTGTTTCCCAGTCCTAAACGGAGTTGAATCCCATGCAGTTTCTGGTCCTACGAGCAAGAGTTGTTTTCTGCTAAGAAGAGTCACTATAGCGCTCCCATTGCCATACACAGTGCAAATAGCACTCGCGTCTGTTCCCAGCAAGTACAGTGTATTGGACTGAAGAGAAGCTACTGTTCTTGTCAGTTTCCTAAGCAGAGTTGAACTAGATATGCCCCGTGTGTGTAGGAAGCACAGTTCTTTTGTTCTGAGCAAGCTCACTGTTCTGGCCCTATAGGAAACACAGGAGAGTAGAAGAGTGCTGTTTTCTCAAAAGCAGAGTGTGTTTCTTGCAAGGCGAGCTAGCGTTTGTTTCCCAGTCCTAAACGGAGTTGAATCCCATGCAGTTTCTGGTCCTACGAGCAAGAGTTGTTTTCTTCTAAGAAGAGTCACTATTGCGCTCCCATTGCCATACACAGTGCAAATAGCACGCACGTCTGTTCCCAGCAAGTACAGTGTATTGGACTGAAGAGAAGCTACTGTTCTTGTCAGTTTCCTAAGCAGAGTTGAACTAGATATGCCCCGTGTGTGTAGGAAGCACAGTTCTTTTGTTCTGAGCAAGCTCACTGTTCTGGCCCTATGGAAACACAGGAGAGTAGAAGAGTGCTGTTTTCTCAAAAGCAGAGTGTGTTTCTTGCAAGGCGAGCTAGCATTTCTTTCCCAGTCCTAAACGGAATTGAATCCCATGCAGTTTCTGGTCCTACGAGCAAGAGTTGTTTTCTGCTAAGAAGAGTCACTATTGCGCTCCCATTGCCATACACAGTGCAAATAGCACTCGCGTCTGTTCCCAGCAAGTACAGTGTATTGGACTGAAGAGAAGCTACTGTTCTTGTCAGTTTCCTAAGCAGAGTTGAACTACATATGCCCCGTGTGTGTAGGAAGCACAGTTCTTTTGTTCTGAGCAAGCTCACTGTTCTGGCCCTATAGGAAACACAGGAGAGTAGAAGAGTGCTGTTTTCTCAACAGCAGAGTGTGTTTCTTGCAAGGCGAGCTAGCGTTTGTTTCCCAGTCCTAAACGGAGTTGAATCCCATGCAGTTTCTGGTCCTACGAGCAAGAGTTGTTTTCTGCTAAGAAGAGTCACTATTGCGCTCCCATTGCCATACACAGTGCAAATAGCACTCGCGTCTGTTCCCAGCAAGTACAGTGTATTGGACTGAAGAGAAGCTACTGTTCTTGTCAGTTTCCTAAGCAGAGTTGAACTAGATATGCCCCGTGTGTGTAGGAAGCACAGTTCTTTTGTTCTGAGCAAGCTCACTGTTCTGGCCCTATAGGAAACACAGGAGAGTAGAAGAGTGCTGTTTTCTCAAAAGCAGAGTGTGTTTCTTGCAAGGCGAGCTAGCGTTTGTTTCCCAGTCCTAAACGGAGTTGAATCCCATGCAGTTTCTGGTCCTACGAGCAAGAGTTGTTTTCTGCTAAGAAGAGTCACTATTGCGCTCCCATTGCCATACACAGTGCAAATAGCACGCACGTCTGTTCCCAGCAAGTACAGTGTATTGGACTGAAGAGAAGCTACTGTTCTTGTCAGTTTCCTAAGCAGAGTTGAACTAGATATGCCCCGTGTGTGTAGGAAGCACAGTTCTTTTGTTCTGAGCAAGCTCACTGTTCTGGCCCTATGGAAACACAGGAGAGTAGAAGAGTGCTGTTTTCTCAAAAGCAGAGTGTGTTTCTTGCAAGGCGAGCTAGCATTTGTTTCCCAGTCCTAAACGGAGTTGAATCCCATGCAGTTTCTGGTCCTACGAGCAAGAGTTGTTTTCTGCTAAGAAGAGTCACTATTGCGCTCCCATTGCCATACACAGTGCAAATAGCACTCGCGTCTGTTCCCAGCAAGTACAGTGTATTGGACTGAAGAGAAGCTACTGTTCTTGTCAGTTTCCTAAGCAGAGTTGAACTAGATATGCCCCGTGTGTGTAGGAAGCACAGTTCTTTTGTTCTGAGCAAGCTTAATGTTCTGGCCGTATAGGAAACACAGGAGAGTAGAAGAGTGCTGTTTTCTCAAAAGCAGAGTGTGTTTCTTGCAAGGCGAGCTAGCGTTTGTTTCCCAGTCCTAAACGGAGTTGAATCCCATGCAGTTTCTGGTCCTACGAGCAAGAGTTGTTTTCTGCTAAGAAGAGTCACTATTGCGCTCCCATTGCCATACACAGTGCAAATAGCACTCGCGTCTGTTCCCAGCAAGTACAGTGTATTGGACTGAAGAGAAGCTACTGTTCTTGTCAGTTTCCTAAGCAGAGTTGAACTAGATATGCCCCGTGTGTGTAGGAAGCACAGTTCTTTTGTTCTGAGCAAGCTTAATGTTCTGGCCGTATAGGAAACAAAGCAGAGTAGAAGAGTGCTGTTTTCTCAAAAGCAGAGTGTGTTTCTTGCAAGGCGAGCTAGCGTTTGTTTCCCAGTCCTAAACGGAGTTGAATCCCATGCAGTTTCTGCTCCTACGAGCAAGAGTTGTTTTCTGCTAAGAAGAGTCACTATTGCGCTCCCATTGCCATACAGAGTGCAAATAGCACTCGCGTCTGTTCCCAGCAAGTACAGTGTATTGGACTGAAGAGAAGCTACTGTTCTTGTCAGTTTCCTAAGCAGAGTTGAACTAGATATGCCCCGTGTGTGTAGGAAGCACAGTTCTTTTGTTCTGAGCAAGCTCACTGTTCTGGCCCTATAGGAAACACAGGAGAGTAGAAGAGTGCTGTTTTCTCAAAAGCAGAGTGTGTTTCTTGCAAGGCGAGCTAGCGTTTGTTTCCCAGTCCTAAACGGAGTTGAATCCCATGCAGTTTCTGGTCCTACGAGCAAGAGTTGTTTTCTGCTAAGAAGAGTCACTATTGCGCTCCCATTGCCATAATACACAGTGCAAATAGCACTCGCGTCTGTTCCCAGCAAGTACAGTGTATTGGACTGAAGAGAAGCTACTGTTCTTGTCAGTTTCCTAAGCAGAGTTGAACTAGATATGCCCCGTGTGTGTAGGAAGCACAGTTCTTTTGTTCTGAGCAAGCTCACTGTTCTGGCCCTATAGGAAACACAGGAGAGTAGAAGAGTGCTGTTTTCTCAAAAGCAGAGTGTGTTTCTTGCAAGGCGAGCTAGCGTTTGTTTCCCAGGCCTAAACGGAGGTGAATCCCATGCAGTTTCTGGTCCTACGAGTAAGAGTTGTTTTCTGCTAAGAAGAGTCACTATTGCGCTCCCATTGCCATACACAGTGGAAATAGCACTGGCGTCTGTTCCCAGCAAGTACAGTGTATTGGACTGAAGAGAAGCTACTGTTCTTGTCAGTTTCCTAAGCAGAGTTGAACTAGATATGCCCCGTGTGTGTAGGAAGCACAGTTCTTTTGTTCTGAGCAAGCTCACTGTTCTGGCTCTATAGGAAACACAGGAGAGTAGAAGAGTGCTGTTTTCTCAAAAGCAGAGTGTGTTTCTTGCAAGGCGAGCTAGCGTTTGTTTCCCAGTCCTAAACGGAGTTGAATCCCATGCAGTTTCTGGTCCTACGAGCAAGAGTTGTTTTCTGCTAAGAAGAGTCACTATTGCGCTCCCATTGCCATACACAGTGCAAATAGCACTCGCGTCTGTTCCCAGCAAGTACAGTGTATTGGACTGAAGAGAAGCTACTGTTCTTGTCAGTTTCCTAAGCAGAGTTGAACGAGATATGCCCCGTGTGTGTAGGAAGCACAGTTCTTTTGTTCTGAGCAAGCTCAATGTTCTGGCCCTATAGGAAACACAGGAGAGTAGAAGAGTGCTGTTTTCTCAAAAGCAGAGTGTGTTTCTTGCAAGGCGAGCTAGCGTTTGTTTCCCAGTCCTAAACGGAGTTGAATCCCATGCAGTTTCTGGTCCTACGAGCAAGAGTTGTTTTCTGCTAAGAAGAGTCACTATTGCGCTCCCATTGCCATACACAGTGCAAATAGCACTCGCGTCTGTTCCCAGCAAGTACAGTGTATTGGACTGAAGAGAAGCTACTGTTCTTGTCAGTTTCCTAAGCAGAGTTGAACTAGATATGCCCCGTGTGTGTAGGAAGCACAGTTCTTTTGTTCTGAGCAAGCTCACTGTTCTGGCCCTATAGGAAACACAGGAGAGTAGAAGAGTGCTGTTTTCTCAACAGCAGAGTGTGTTTCTTGCAAGGCGAGCTAGCGTTTGTTTCCCAGTCCTAAACGGAGTTGAATCCCATGCAGTTTCTGGTCCTACGAGCAAGAGTTGTTTTCTGCTAAGAAGAGTCACTATTGCGCTCCCATTGCCATACACAGTGCAAATAGCACTCGCGTCTGTTCCCAGCAAGTACAGTGTATTGGACTGAAGAGAAGCTACTGTTCTTGTCAGTTTCCTAAGCAGAGTTGAACTACATATGCCCCGTGTGTGTAGGAAGCACAGTTCTTTTGTTCTGAGCAAGCTCACTGTTCTGGCCCTATAGGAAACACAGGAGAGTAGAAGAGTGCTGTTTTCTCAACAGCAGAGTGTGTTTCTTGCAAGGCGAGCTAGCGTTTGTTTCCCAGTCCTAAACGGAGTTGAATCCCATGCAGTTTCTGGTCCTACGAGCAAGAGTTGTTTTCTGCTAAGAAGAGTCACTATTGCGCTCCCATTGCCATACACAGTGCAAATAGCACTCGCGTCTGTTCCCAGCAAGTACAGTGTATTGGACTGAAGAGAAGCTACTGTTCTTGTCAGTTTCCTAAGCAGAGTTGAACTAGATATGCCCCGTGTGTGTAGGAAGCACAGTTCTTTTGTTCTGAGCAAGCTCACTGTTCTGGCCCTATAGGAAACACAGGAGAGTAGAAGAGTGCTGTTTTCTCAAAAGCAGAGTGTGTTTCTTGCAAGGCGAGCTAGCGTTTGTTTCCCAGTCCTAAACGGAGTTGAATCCCATGCAGTTTCTGGTCCTACGAGCAAGAGTTGTTTTCTTCTAAGAAGAGTCACTATTGCGCTCCCATTGCCATACACAGTGCAAATAGCACGCACGTCTGTTCCCAGCAAGTACAGTGTATTGGACTGAAGAGAAGCTACTGTTCTTGTCAGTTTCCTAAGCAGAGTTGAACTAGATATGCCCCGTGTGTGTAGGAAGCACAGTTCTTTTGTTCTGAGCAAGCTCACTGTTCTGGCCCTATGGAAACACAGGAGAGTAGAAGAGTGCTGTTTTCTCAAAAGCAGAGTGTGTTTCTTGCAAGGCGAGCTAGCATTTGTTTCCCAGTCCTAAACGGAATTGAATCCCATGCAGTTTCTGGTCCTACGAGCAAGAGTTGTTTTCTGCTAAGAAGAGTCACTATTGCGCTCCCATTGCCATACACAGTGCAAATAGCACTCGCGTCTGTTCCCAGCAAGTACAGTGTATTGGACTGAAGAGAAGCTACTGTTCTTGTCAGTTTCCTAAGCAGAGTTGAACTAGATATGCCCCGTGTGTGTAGGAAGCACAGTTCTTTTGTTCTGAGCAAGCTTAATGTTCTGGCCGTATAGGAAACACAGGAGAGTAGAAGAGTGCTGTTTTCTCAAAAGCAGAGTGTGTTTCTTGCAAGGCGAGCTAGCGTTTGTTTCCCAGTCCTAAACGGAGTTGAATCCCATGCAGTTTCTGGTCCTACGAGCAAGAGTTGTTTTCTGCTAAGAAGAGTCACTATTGCGCTCCCATTGCCATACACAGTGCAAATAGCACTCGCGTCTGTTCCCAGCAAGTACAGTGTATTGGACTGAAGAGAAGCTACTGTTCTTGTCAGTTTCCTAAGCAGAGTTGAACTAGATATGCCCTGTGTGTGTAGGAAGCACAGTTCTTTTGTTCTGAGCAAGCTCACTGTTCTGGCCCTATAGGAAACACAGGAGAGTAGAAGAGTGCTGTTTTCTCAAAAGCAGAGTGTGTTTCTTGCAAGGCGAGCTAGCGTTTGTTTCCCAGTCCTAAACGGAGTTGAATCCCATGCAGTTTCTGGTCCTACGAGCAAGAGTTGTTTTCTGCTAAGAAGAGTCACTATTGCGCTCCCATTGCCATACACAGTGCAAATAGCACTCGCGTCTGTTTCCAGCAAGTACAGTGTATTGGACTGAAGAGAAGCTACTGTTCTTGTCAGTTTCCTAAGCAGAGTTGAACTAGATATGCCCCGTGTGTGTAGGAAGCACAGTTCTTTTGTTCTGAGCAAGCTCAATGTTCTGGCCCTATAGGAAACACAGGAGAGTAGAAGAGTGCTGTTTTCTCAAAAGCAGAGTGTGTTTCTTGCAAGGCGAGCTAGCGTTTGTTTCCCAGTCCTAAACGGAGTTGAATCCCATGCAGTTTCTGGTCCTACGAGCAAGAGTTGTTTTCTGCTAAGAAGAGTCACTATTGCGCTCCCATTGCCATAATACACAGTGCAAATAGCACTCGCGTCTGTTCCCAGCAAGTACAGTGTATTGGACTGAAGAGAAGCTACTGTTCTTGTCAGTTTCCTAAGCAGAGTTGAACTAGATATGCCCCGTGTGTGTAGGAAGCACAGTTCTTTTGTTCTGAGCAAGCTCACTGTTCTGGCCCTATAGGAAACACAGGAGAGTAGAAGAGTGCTGTTTTCTCAAAAGCAGAGTGTGTTTCTTGCAAGGCGAGCTAGCGTTTGTTTCCCAGGCCTAAACGGAGGTGAATCCCATGCAGTTTCTGGTCCTACGAGTAAGAGTTGTTTTCTGCTAAGAAGAGTCACTATTGCGCTCCCATTGCCATACACAGTGGAAATAGCACTGGCGTCTGTTCCCAGCAAGTACAGTGTATTGGACTGAAGAGAAGCTACTGTTCTTGTCAGTTTCCTAAGCAGAGTTGAACTAGATATGCCCCGTGTGTGTAGGAAGCACAGTTCTTTTGTTCTGAGCAAGCTCACTGTTCTGGCTCTATAGGAAACACAGGAGAGTAGAAGAGTGCTGTTTTCTCAAAAGCAGAGTGTGTTTCTTGCAAGGCGAGCTAGCGTTTGTTTCCCAGTCCTAAACGGAGTTGAATCCCATGCAGTTTCTGGTCCTACGAGCAAGAGTTGTTTTCTGCTAAGAAGAGTCACTATTGCGCTCCCATTGCCATACACAGTGCAAATAGCACTCGCGTCTGTTCCCAGCAAGTACAGTGTATTGGACTGAAGAGAAGCTACTGTTCTTGTCAGTTTCCTAAGCAGAGTTGAACGAGATATGCCCCGTGTGTGTAGGAAGCACAGTTCTTTTGTTCTGAGCAAGCTCAATGTTCTGGCCCTATAGGAAACACAGGAGAGTAGAAGAGTGCTGTTTTCTCAAAAGCAGAGTGTGTTTCTTGCAAGGCGAGCTAGCGTTTGTTTCCCAGTCCTAAACGGAGTTGAATCCCATGCAGTTTCTGGTCCTACGAGCAAGAGTTGTTTTCTGCTAAGAAGAGTCACTATTGCGCTCCCATTGCCATACACAGTGCAAATAGCACTCGCGTCTGTTCCCAGCAAGTACAGTGTATTGGACTGAAGAGAAGCTACTGTTCTTGTCAGTTTCCTAAGCAGAGTTGAACTAGATATGCCCCGTGTGTGTAGGAAGCACAGTTCTTTTGTTCTGAGCAAGCTCACTGTTCTGGCCCTATAGGAAACACAGGAGAGTAGAAGAGTGCTGTTTTCTCAAAAGCAGAGTGTGTTTCTTGCAAGGCGAGCTAGCGTTTGTTTCCCAGTCCTAAACGGAGTTGAATCCCATGCAGTTTCTGGTCCTACGAGCAAGAGTTGTTTTCTGCTAAGAAGAGTCACTATTGCGCTCCCATTGCCATACACAGTGCAAATAGCACGCACGTCTGTTCCCAGCAAGTACAGTGTATTGGACTGAAGAGAAGCTACTGTTCTTGTCAGTTTCCTAAGCAGAGTTTAACTAGATATGCCCCGTGTGTGTAGGAAGCACAGTTCTTTTGTTCTGAGCAAGCTCACTGTTCTGGCCCTATGGAAACACAGGAGAGTAGAAGAGTGCTGTTTTCTCAAAAGCAGAGTGTGTTTCTTGCAAGGCGAGCTAGCATTTGTTTCCCAGTCCTAAACGGAGTTGAATCCCATGCAGTTTCTGGTCCTACGAGCAAGAGTTGTTTTCTGCTAAGAAGAGTCACTATTGCGCTCCCATTGCCATACACAGTGCAAATAGCACTCGCGTCTGTTCCCAGCAAGTACAGTGTATTGGACTGAAGAGAAGCTACTGTTCTTGTCAGTTTCCTAAGCAGAGTTGAACTAGATATGCCCCGTGTGTGTAGGAAGCACAGTTCTTTTGTTCTGAGCAAGCTTAATGTTCTGGCCGTATAGGAAACACAGGAGAGTAGAAGAGTGCTGTTTTCTCAAAAGCAGAGTGTGTTTCTTGCAAGGCGAGCTAGCGTTTGTTTTCCAGTCCTAAACGGAGTTGAATCCCATGCAGTTTCTGGTCCTACGAGCAAGAGTTGTTTTCTGCTAAGAAGAGTCACTATTGCGCTCCCATTGCCATACACAGTGCAAATAGCACTCGCGTCTGTTCCCAGCAAGTACAGTGTATTGGACTGAAGAGAAGCTACTGTTCTTGTCAGTTTCCTAAGCAGAGTTGAACTAGATATGCCCTGTGTGTGTAGGAAGCACAGTTCTTTTGTTCTGAGCAAGCTCACTGTTCTGGCCCTATAGGAAACACAGGAGAGTAGAAGAGTGCTGTTTTCTCAAAAGCAGAGTGTGTTTCTTGCAAGGCGAGCTAGCGTTTGTTTCCCAGTCCTAAACGGAGTTGAATCCCATGCAGTTTCTGGTCCTACGAGCAAGAGTTGTTTTCTGCTAAGAAGAGTCACTATTGCGCTCCCATTGCCATACACAGTGCAAATAGCACTCGCGTCTGTTTCCAGCAAGTACAGTGTATTGGACTGAAGAGAAGCTACTGTTCTTGTCAGTTTCCTAAGCAGAGTTGAACTAGATATGCCCCGTGTGTGTAGGAAGCACAGTTCTTTTGTTCTGAGCAAGCTCCATGTTCTGGCCCTATAGGAAACACAGGAGAGTAGAAGAGTGCTGTTTTCTCAAAAGCAGAGTGTGTTTCTTGCAAGGCGAGCTAGCGTTTGTTTCCCAGTCCTAAACGGAGTTGAATCCCATGCAGTTTCTGGTCCTACGAGCAAGAGTTGTTTTCTGCTAAGAAGAGTCACTATTGCGCTCCCATTGCCATAATACACAGTGCAAATAGCACTCGCGTCTGTTCCCAGCAAGTACAGTGTATTGGACTGAAGAGAAGCTACTGTTCTTGTCAGTTTCCTAAGCAGAGTTGAACTAGATATGCCCCGTGTGTGTAGGAAGCACAGTTCTTTTGTTCTGAGCAAGCTCACTGTTCTGGCCCTATAGGAAACACAGGAGAGTAGAAGAGTGCTGTTTTCTCAAAAGCAGAGTGTGTTTCTTGCAAGGCGAGCTAGCGTTTGTTTCCCAGGCCTAAACGGAGGTGAATCCCATGCAGTTTCTGGTCCTACGAGTAAGAGTTGTTTTCTGCTAAGAAGAGTCACTATTGCGCTCCCATTGCCATACACAGTGGAAATAGCACTGGCGTCTGTTCCCAGCAAGTACAGTGTATTGGACTGAAGAGAAGCTACTGTTCTTGTCAGTTTCCTAAGCAGAGTTGAACTAGATATGCCCCGTGTGTGTAGGAAGCACAGTTCTTTTGTTCTGAGCAAGCTCACTGTTCTGGCTCTATAGGAAACACAGGAGAGTAGAAGAGTGCTGTTTTCTCAAAAGCAGAGTGTGTTTCTTGCAAGGCGAGCTAGCGTTTGTTTCCCAGTCCTAAACGGAGTTGAATCCCATGCAGTTTCTGCTCCTACGAGCAAGAGTTGTTTTCTGCTAAGAAGAGTCACTATTGCGCTCCCATTGCCATACACAGTGCAAATAGCACTCGCGTCTGTTCCTAGCAAGTACAGTGTATTGGACTGAAGAGAAGCTACTGTTCTTGTCAGTTTCCTAAGCAGAGTTGAACGAGATATGCCCCGTGTGTGTAGGAAGCACAGTTCTTTTGTTCTGAGCAAGCTCAATGTTCTGGCCCTATAGGAAACACAGGAGAGTAGAAGAGTGCTGTTTTCTCAAAAGCAGAGTGTGTTTCTTGCAAGGGGAGCTAGCGTTTGTTTCCCAGTCCTAAACGGAGTTGAATCCCATGCAGTTTCTGGTCCTACGAGCAAGAGTTGTTTTCTGCTAAGAAGAGTCACTATTGCGCTCCCATTGCCATACACAGTGCAAATAGCACTCGCGTCTGTTCCCAGCAAGTACAGTGTATTGGACTGAAGAGAAGCTACTGTTCTTGTCAGTTTCCTAAGCAGAGTTGAACTAGATATGCCCCGTGTGTGTAGGAAGCACAGTTCTTTTGTTCTGAGCAAGCTCACTGTTCTGGCCCTATAGGAAACACAGGAGAGTAGAAGAGTGCTGTTTTCTCAACAGCAGAGTGTGTTTCTTGCAAGGCGAGCTAGCGTTTGTTTCCCAGTCCTAAACGGAGTTGAATCCCATGCAGTTTCTGGTCCTACGAGCAAGAGTTGTTTTCTGCTAAGAAGAGTCACTATTGCGCTCCCATTGCCATACACAGTGCAAATAGCACTCGCGTCTGTTCCCAGCAAGTACAGTGTATTGGACTGAAGAGAAGCTACTGTTCTTGTCAGTTTCCTAAGCAGAGTTGAACTAGATATGCCCCGTGTGTGTAGGAAGCACAGTTCTTTTGTTCTGAGCAAGCTCAATGTTCTGGCCCTATAGGAAACACAGGAGAGTAGAAGAGTGCTGTTTTCTCAAAAGCAGAGTGTGTTTCTTGCAAGGCGAGCTAGCGTTTGTTTCCCAGTCCTAAACGGAGTTGAATCCCATGCAGTTTCTGGTCCTACGAGCAAGAGTTGTTTTCTGCTAAGAAGAGTCACTATTGCGCTCCCATTGCCATAATACACAGTGCAAATAGCACTCGCGTCTGTTCCCAGCAAGTACAGTGTATTGGACTGAAGAGAAGCTACTGTTCTTGTCAGTTTCCTAAGCAGAGTTGAACTAGATATGCCCCGTGTGTGTAGGAAGCACAGTTCTTTTGTTCTGAGCAAGCTCACTGTTCTGGCCCTATAGGAAACACAGGAGAGTAGAAGAGTGCTGTTTTCTCAAAAGCAGAGTGTGTTTCTTGCAAGGCGAGCTAGCGTTTGTTTCCCAGGCCTAAACGGAGGTGAATCCCATGCAGTTTCTGGTCCTACGAGTAAGAGTTGTTTTCTGCTAAGAAGAGTCACTATTGCGCTCCCATTGCCATACACAGTGGAAATAGCACTGGCGTCTGTTCCCAGCAAGTACAGTGTATTGGACTGAAGAGAAGCTACTGTTCTTGTCAGTTTCCTAAGCAGAGTTGAACTAGATATGCCCCGTGTGTGTAGGAAGCACAGTTCTTTTGTTCTGAGCAAGCTCACTGTTCTGGCTCTATAGGAAACACAGGAGAGTAGAAGAGTGCTGTTTTCTCAAAAGCAGAGTGTGTTTTCTTGCAAGGCGAGCTAGCGTTTGTTTCCCAGTCCTAAACGGAGTTGAATCCCATGCAGTTTCTGGTCCTACGAGCAAGAGTTGTTTTCTGCTAAGAAGAGTCACTATTGCGCTCCCATTGCCATACACAGTGCAAATAGCACTCGCGTCTGTTCCCAGCAAGTACAGTGTATTGGACTGAAGAGAAGCTACTGTTCTTGTCAGTTTCCTAAGCAGAGTTGAACGAGATATGCCCCGTGTGTGTAGGAAGCACAGTTCTTTTGTTCTGAGCAAGCTCAATGTTCTGGCCCTATAGGAAACACAGGAGAGTAGAAGAGTGCTGTTTTCTCAAAGCAGAGTGTGTTTCTTGCAAGGCGAGCTAGCGTTTGTTTCCCAGTCCTAAACGGAGTTGAATCCCATGCAGTTTCTGGTCCTACGAGCAAGAGTTGTTTTCTGCTAAGAAGAGTCACTATTGCGCTCCCATTGCCATACACAGTGCAAATAGCACTCGCGTCTGTTCCCAGCAAGTACAGTGTATTGGACTGAAGAGAAGCTACTGTTCTTGTCAGTTTCCTAAGCAGAGTTGAACTAGATATGCCCCGTGTGTGTAGGAAGCACAGTTCTTTTGTTCTGAGCAAGCTCACTGTTCTGGCCCTATAGGAAACACAGGAGAGTAGAAGAGTGCTGTTTTCTCAAAAGCAGAGTGTGTTTCTTGCAAGGCGAGCTAGCGTTTGTTTCCCAGTCCTAAACGGAGTTGAATCCCATGCAGTTTCTGGTCCTACGAGCAAGAGTTGTTTTCTGCTAAGAAGAGTCACTATTGCGCTCCCATTGCCATACACAGTGCAAATAGCACGCACGTCTGTTCCCAGCAAGTACAGTGTATTGGACTGAAGAGAAGCTACTGTTCTTGTCAGTTTCCTAAGCAGAGTTGAACTAGATATGCCCCGTGTGTGTAGGAAGCACAGTTCTTTTGTTCTGAGCAAGCTCACTGTTGTGGCCCTATGGAAACACAGGAGAGTAGAAGAGTGCTGTTTTCTCAAAAGCAGAGTGTGTTTCTTGCAAGGCGAGCTAGCATTTGTTTCCCAGTCCTAAACGGAGTTGAATCCCATGCAGTTTCTGGTCCTACGAGCAAGAGTTGTTTTCTGCTAAGAAG
>NW_026737075.1:0-51177 GCF_949786415.1 Peromyscus eremicus | reverse complement strand
CACACGATCCATATCTAGTTCAACTCTGCTTAGGAAACAAACAAGAACAGTAGCTCCTCTTCAGTCCGATACACTGTACTTGCGGGGAACAGACGCGAGTGCTATTTGCACTGTGTATGGCATTGGAGCACAATAGTGACTCATCTTACCAGAAAACAACTCTTGCTCGTGGGACAAAAAACTGCATGTGACTCAACTCCATTTAGGACTGGGAAACAAACGCTAGCTCGACTTACAAGAAACACACTTTACTTTTGAGAAAAGAGCACTCTTCTACTCTACTGTGTTTCCTATGGGGTCCGAACAGTGAGCTTGCTCAGAACAAAAGAACTGTGCTTCCTACACACATGGCCCTATCCAGTTCAATTCTGCTTAGGAACATGACAAGAACAGTAGATCCTCTTCAGTCCAATACACTGTACTTGCTGGGAACAGACGACAGGGCTATTTGTCCTGTATATGGCAATGGCAGCGCAATAGTGTCTCTTCTTACCATAAAACAACCCTTGCTCATAGGATTAGAAACTGCATGTGATTCAACTCCATTTAGGACTGGGAAACAAACGCTAGCTCGCCTTACAAGAAACACACTCTGCTTTAGGGAAAAGAGCACTCTTCTATTCTATTGTGTTTCCTATAGGGCCAGAACAGTGAGCTTGCTCAGAACAAAAGAACTGTGCTTCCTACACACGGGCCATACCTAGTTAAACTCTGCTTAGGAAACTGACAAGAACAGTAGCTCCTCTTCAGTCCGATACACTGTACTTGCGGGGAACAGACTCGAGTGCTATTTGCACTGTGTATGGCATTGGAGCACAATAGTGACTCGTCTTACCAGAAAACAACTCTTGCTCGTAAGACCCGAAACTTCTTGTGATTCAACTCCATTTAGGACTGGGAAACAAATGTTAGCTCGCCTTACTTGAAACACACTCTGCTTTTGAGAAAAGAGCACTCTTCTACTCTACTGTGTTTCCTATAGGGCCAGAATAGTAAGCTTGCTCAGAACAAAAGAACTGTGCTTCCTACACATGGGCCATATCTAGTTCAACTCTGCTTAGGAAACTGACAAGAACAGTAGCTCCTCTTCAGTCCAATACACTGTACTTGCGGGGAACAGACGCGAGTGCTAGTTGCACTGTGTATGGCAATTGGAGCACAATAGTGACTCGTCTTACCAGAAAACAACTCTTGCTCGTAGGACAAAAAACTGCTTGTGACTCAACTCCATTTAGGACTGGGAAACAAAGGCTAGCTCGACTTCCAAGAAACACACTCTGCTTTTGAGAAAAGAGCACTCTTCTACTCTACTGTGTTTCCTATGGGGTCCAAACAGTGAATTTGCTCAGAACAAAAGAACTGTGCTTCCTAAACGCACGGACCATATCTAGTTCAATTGTGCTTAGTAAACTGACAAGAACAGTAGCTCCTATTCAGTCCAATACACTGTACTTGCTGGGAAAAGACGCGAGTGCTATTTGCCTTGTAAAGGGCAATGGGAGCGCAATAGTGACTTTCCTTACCAGAAAACAACTCTTGTTCATAGGACCAGAAACTGCATGTGATTCAACTCCATTTAGGACTGGGAAACAAACTCTTGCTCGCTTTACAAGAAACACACTCTGCTTTTGAGAAAAGAGCACTCTTCTACTCTTCTGTGTTTCCTATAGGGCCAGAACAGTGAGCTTGCTCAGAAAAAAAGAACTGTACTTCCTACACACACGGGCCATATCTAGTTCAACTCTACTTAGGAAACTGAGAAGAACAGTAGCTCCTTTTCAGTCCAACACACTGTACATGCTGGGAACAGACGGGAGGACTATTTGCCCTGTTTATGGCAATGGGAGCACAATAGTGACTTTCCTTACCAGAAAACAACTCCTGCTCGTAGGACCAGAAACTGCATGTGATTCCACTCCATTTAGGACTGGGAAACAAACGCTAGCTTGCCTTACAAGAAACACATTCTGCTTTAGAGAAAAGAGCACTCTTCTACTCTACTGTGTTTCCTATGGGGTCCAAACAGTGAGCTTGCTCAGAACAAAAGAACTGTGCTTCCTACACACGCGGGCCATATCTAGTTCAACACTGCTTAGGAAACTGACAAGAACAGTAGCTCCTCTTCAGTCCGATACACTGTACTTGCTGGGAACAGACGTGAGAGCTATTTGCACTATGTATGGCAAAGGGAGCACAGTAGTGACTTTCCTTACCAGAAAACAACTCTTGCTCTTAGGACCAGAAACTGCATGTGATTCAACTCCATTTAGGACTGGGAAACAAACGCTAGCTCGCCTTACAAGAAACACACACTGCTTTTGAGAAAAGAGCACTCTTCTACACTACTGTGTTTCCTATGGTGCCCGAACAGTGAGCTTGCTCAGAACAAAAGAACTGTGCTTCCTACACACACGGCCATATCTAGTTCAATTCTGCTTAGGAACCTGACAAGAACAGTAGATCCTCTTCAGTCCAATACACTGTACTTGCTGGGAACAGATGCCAGTGCTATTTGTCCTATGTATGGCAAAGGCAGCGCAATAGTTACTCTTCTTACCAGAAAACAACTCTTGCTCGTAGGACTAGAAACTGCATGTGATTCAACTCCATTTAGGACTGGGAAACAAACACTAGCTCGCCTTACAAGAAACACACTCTGCTTTAGAGAAAAGAGCACTCTTCCACTCTACTGTGTTTCCTATAGGGCCAGAACAGTGAGCTTGCTCAGAACAAAAGAACTGTTCTTCCTAAACACGGGCCATAACTAGTTCAACTCTGCTTAGGAAACTGACAAGAACAGTAGCTCCTCTTCAGTCCGATACACTGTACTTGCTGGGAACAGACGCGAGTGCTATTTGCACTGTGTATGGCAATGGGAGCGCAATAGTGACTTTCCTTATTAGAAAACAACTCTTGATCGTAGGACGAGAAACTGCATATGATCAACTCCATTTAGGACTGGAAACAAATGCTAGCTCGCCTTACATGAAACACACTCTGCTTTTGAGAAAAGAGCACTCTTCTACTCTACTGTGTTTCCTATGGTGTCCAAACAGTGAGCTTGCTCAGAACAAAAGAACTGTGCTTCCTACACGCACGGACCGTATCTAGTTCAATTCTGCTTAGAAAACTGACAAGAACAGTAGCTCCTATTCATTCCAATACACTGTACTTGCTGGGAACAGACGCCAGTGCTATTTGACTTGTAAAGGGCAATGGGAGTGCAATAGTGACTTTCCTTACCAGAAAACAACTTTTGTTCATAGGACCAGAAACTGCATGTGATTCAACTCCATTTAGGACTAGGAAACAAACACTAGCTCGCCTTACAAAAACACACTCTGCTTTTGAGAAAAGAGCACTCTTCTACTCTATTGTGTTTCCTATCGGGTCCGAAGAGTGAGCTTGCTCAGAACAAAAGAACTGTGCCTCCTACACACACGGGCCATATCTAGTTCAACTCTGCTTAGGAAACCAACAAGAACAGTAGCTCCTCTTCAGTCCAATACACTGTACTTGCGGGGAACAGACGCGAGTGCTATTTGCACTGTGTATGGCATTGGAGCACAATAGTGACTTGTCTTACCAGAAAACAAATCCTGCTCGTAGGACCAGTAACTGCATATGATTCCACTCCATTTAGGACTGTGAAACAAACGCTAGCTCGCCTTACAAGAAACACATTCTGCTTTAGAGAAAAGAGCACTCTTCTACTCTACTGTGTTTCCTATGGGGTCCAAACAGTGAGCTTGCTCAGAACAAAAGAACTGTGCTTTCTACACACGCGGGCCATATCTAGTTCAACTCTGCTTAGGAAACTGACAAGAACAGTAGCTCCTCTTCAGTCCGATACACTGTACTTGCTGGGAACAGTCGTGAGAGCTATTTGCACTATGTATGGCAAGGGGAGCACAATAGTGACTTTCCTTACCAGAAAACAACTCTTGTTCATAGGACCAGAAACTGCGTGTGATTCAACTCCATTTAGGACTAGGAAACAAACGCTAGCTCGCCTTACAAAAACACTCTCTGCTTTTGAGAAAAGAGCACTCTTCTACTCTACTGTGTTTCCTATGGGGTCCGAAAAGTGAGCTTGCTCAGAACAAAAGAACTGTGCTTCCTACACACACGGCCATATCTAGTTAAATTCTGCTTAGGAACCTGACAAGAACAGTAGATCCTCTACAGTCCAATACACTGTACTTGCTGGGAACAGACGCCAGTGCTATTAGTCCTGTGTATTGCAATGGCAGCGCAATTGTGACTCTTCTTACCAGAAAACAACTCTTGCTCGTAGGACCAGAAACTGCATGTGATTCAACTCCATTTAGGACTGGGAAACAAATGCTAGCTCGCCTTACATGAAACACACTCTGCATTTGAGAAAAGAGCACTCTTCTACTCTATTGTGTTTCCTATCGGGTCCAAACAGTGAGCTTGCTCAGAACAAAAGAACTGTGCTTCCTACACACACAGGCCATATCTAGTTCAACTCTGCTTAGGAAACTGACAAGAACAGTAGCTCCTTTTCAGTCCAATACACTGTACTTGTTGGGAACAGACGGGAGGGCTATTTGCACTGTGTATGGCAATGGGAGTGCAATAGTAACTTTCCTTACCAGAAAACAACTCTTGCTCGTAGGACAAGAAACTGCATGTGATTCCACTCCATTTAGGACTGGGAAACAAACGCTAGCTCGCCTTACAAGAAACACATTCTGCTTTAGAGAAAAGAGCACTCTTCTACTCTACTGTGTTTCCTATAGGGCCAGAACAGTGAGCTTGCTCAGAAAAAAAGAACTGTGCTTCCTACACACACGGGCCATATCTAGTTCAACTCTGCTTAGGAAACTGAGAAGAACAGTAGCTCCTCTTCAGTCCAATACACTGTAATTGCTGGGAACAGACGGGAGGGCTATTTGCACTGTGTATGGCAATGGGAGCACAATGGTGACTTTCATTACCAGAAAACAACTCTTGCTCGAAGGACCAGAAACTGCATGTGATTCCACTCCATTTAGGACTGGGAAACAAACGCTAGCTCGCCTTACAAGAAACACACTCTGCTTTAGAGAAAAGAGCACTCTTCTACTCTACTGTGTTTCCTATAGGGCCAGAACAGTGAGCTTGCTCAGAAAAAAAGAACTGTACTTCCTACACACACGGGCCATATCTAGTTCAACTCTGGTTAGGAAACTGAGAAGAAAAGTAGCTCCTTTTCAGTCCAATACAATGTACATGGTGGGAACAGACGCCAATGCTATTTGCCCTGTGTATGGCAATGGGAACGCAACAGTGACTTTCCTTACCAGAAAAAAACTCTTGCTCGTAGGACCAGAAACTGCATGTGATTCCACTCCATTTAAGACTGGGAAACAAACGCTAGCTCGCCTTACAAGAAACACACTCTGCTTTAGAGAAAAGAGCACTCTTCTACTCTACTGTGTTTCCTATGGGGTCCAAACAGTGAGCTTGCTCAGAACAAAAGATCTGTGCTTCCTACACACACAGGCCATATCTAGTTCAACTCTGCTTAGGAAACTGACAAGAACAGTAGCTCCTCTTCAGTCCAATACACTGTACTTGCGGGGAACAGATGCGAGTGCTATTTGCACTGTGTATGGCAATTGGAGCACAATAGTGACTCTGCTTACCAGAAAACAACTCTTGCTCGTAGGACAAACAACTGCATGTGACTCAAATCCATTTAGGACTGGGAAACAAACGCTAGCTCGCCTTACCAGAAACACACTCTGCTTTTGAGAAAAGAGCACTCTTCTACTCTACTGTGTTTCCTATGGGGTCCGAAAAGCGAGTTTCCTCAGAACAAAAGAACTGTGCTTCCTACACACGGGCCATACCTAGTTCAACTCTGCTTAGGAAACTGTCAAGAACAGTAGCTCCTCTTCAGTCCGATACACTATACTTGCGGGGAACAGACGCGAGTGCTATTTGCACTGTGTATGGCAATGTGAGTGCAATAGTGACTTTCCTTACCAGAAAACAACTCTTGCTCGTAAGACCAGAAACTGCATGTGATTCAACTCCATTTAGGACTGGGAAACAAATGCTAGCTCACCTTACATGAAACACACTCTGTTTTTGAGAAAAGAGCACTCTTCTACTCTACTGTGTTTCCTATGGGGTCCGAACAGTGAGCTTGCTCAGAACAAAAGAACTGTGCTTCCTACACACACGGGCCATATCTAGTTCAACTCTGCTTAGGAAACTGACTAGAACAGTAGCTCCTCTTCCGTCCAATACACTGTACTTGCAGGGAACAGACGCGAGTGCTATTTGCACTGTGTATGGCAATTGGAGCACAATAGTGACATGTCTTACCAGAAAACAACTCTTGCTCGTAGGAAAAAAACTGCATGTGACTCAACTCCATTTAGGACTGGGAAACAAACACGAGCTCGACTTCCAAGAAACACACTCTGCTTTTGAGAAAAGAGCACTCTTTTACTCTACTGTGTTTCCTATGTGTTCCAAACAGTGAGCTTGCTCAGAACAAAAAAACTGTGCTTCCTACACACACGGCCATATCTAGTTCAACTCTGCTTAGCAACCTGACAAGAACAGTAGATCCTCTTCAGTCCAATACACTGTACTTGCTGGGAACAGACGCCAGTGCTATTTGCACTGTGTATGGCAAAGGCAGCGCAATAGTGACTCTTCTTACCAGAAAACAACTCTTGCTCGTAGGACCAGAAACTGCATGTGATTCAACTCCATTTAGGACTGGGAAGCAAACTCTAGCTCGCTTTACAAGAAACACACTTTGCTTTTGAGAAAAGAGCACTCTTCTACTCTACTGTGTTTCCTATAGGGCCAGAACAGTGAGCTTGCTCAGAAAAAAAGAACTGTGCTTCCTACACACACGGGCCATATCTAGTTCAACTCTGCTTAGGAAACTGAGAAGAACAGTAGCTCCTTTTCAGTCCAATACACTGTAATTGGTTGGAACAGACGGGAGGGCTATTTGCACTGTGTATGGTTATGGGAGCACAATGGTGACTTTCCTTACCAGAAAACAACTCTTGCTCGTAGGACCAGAAACTGCATGTGATTCCACTCCATTTAGGACTGGGAAACAAACGGTAGCTCGCCTTACAAGAAACACACTCTGCTTTAGAGAAAAGAGCACTCTTCTATTCTACTGTGTTTCCTATGGGGTCCAAACAGTGAGCTTGCTCAGAACAAAAGAACTGTGCTTCCTACAAACACAGACCATATCTAGTTCAACTCTGCTTAGTAAACTGACAAGAACAGTAGCTACTATTCAGTCCAATACACTGTACTAGCTGGGAAAAGATGCGAGTGCTATTTGCCTTGTGTAGGGCAATGGGAGCACAATAGTGAATTTCCTTACCAGAAAACAATTCTTGTTCATAGGACCAGAAACTGCATGTGATTCAACTCCATTTAGGACTGGGAAACAAATGCTAGCTCGCCTTACATGAAACACACTCTGCTTTTGAGAAAAGATCACTCTTCTACTCTACTGTGTTTCCTATGGGGTCCGAACAGTGAGCTTGCTCAGAACAAAAGAACTGTGCTTTCTACACACACGGGCCATATCTAGTTCAACTCTGCTTAGGAAACAAACAAGAACAGTAGCTCCTCTTCAGTCCGATACACTGTACTTGCGGGGAACAGACGCGAGTGCTATTTGCACTGTGTATGGCATTGGAGCACAATAGTGACTCGTCTTACCAGAAAACAACTCTTGCTCGTGGGACAAAAAACTGCATGTGACTCAACTCCATTTAGGACTGGGAAACAAACGCTAGCTCGACTTACAAGAAACACACTCTGCTTTTGAGAAAAGAGCACTCTTCTACTCTACTGTGTTTCCTATGGGGTCCGAACAGTGAGCTTGCTCAGAACAAAAGAACTGTGCTTCCTACACACACGGCCCTATCTAGTTCAATTCTGCTTAGGAACATGACAAGAACAGTAGATCCTCCTCAGTCCAATACACTGTACTTGCTGGGAACAGACGACAGGGCTATTTGTCCTGTATATGGCAATGGCAGTGCAATAGTGTCTCTTCTTACCATAAAACAACCCTTGCTCGTAGGATTAGAAACTGCATGTGATTCAACTCCATTTAGGACTGGGCAACAAACGCTAGCTCGCCTTACAAGAAACACACTCTGCTTTAGGGAAAAGAGCACTCTTCTATTCTATTGTGTTTCCTATAGGGCCAGAACAGTGAGCTTGCTCAGAACAAAAGAACTGTGCTTCCTACACACGGGCCATACCTAGTTAAACTCTGCTTAGGAAACTGACAAGAACAGTAGCTCCTCTTCAGTCCGATACACTGTACTTGCGGGGAACAGACGCCAGTGCTATTTGCACTGTGTATGGCATTGGAGCACAATAGTGACTCGTCTTACCAGAAAACAACTCTTGCTCGTAAGACCCGAAACTTCATGTGATTCAACTCCATTTAGGACTGGGAAACAAATGCTAGCTCGCCTTACTTGAAACACACTCTGCTTTTGAGAAAAGAGCACTCTTCTACTCTACTGTGTTTCCTATAGGGCCAGAATAGTGAGCTTGCTCAGAACAAAAGAACTGTGCTTCCTACACATGGGCCATATCTAGTTCAACTCTGCTTAGGAAACTGACAAGAACAGTAGCTCCTCTTCCGTCCAATACACTGTACTTGCTGGGAACAGACGCGAGTGCTATTTGCACTGTGTATGGCAATTGGAGCACAATAGTGACTTGTCTTACCAGAAAACAACTCTTGCTCGTAGGACAAAAAACTGCATGTGACTCAACTCCATTTAGGACTGGGAAACAAAGGCTAGCTCGACTTCCAAGAAACACACTCTGCTTTTGAGAAAAGAGCACTCTTCTACTCTACTGTGTTTCCTATGGGGTTCAAACAGTGAATTTGCTCAGAACAAAAGAACTGTGCTTCCTAAACGCACGGACCATATCTAGTTCAATTGTGCTTAGTAAACTGACAAGAACAGTAGCTCCTATTCAGTCCAATACACTGTACTTGCTGGGAAAAGACGCGAGTGCTACTTGCCTTGTAAAGGGCAATGGGAGCGCAATAGTGACTTTCCTTACCAGAAAACAACTCTTGTTCATAGGACCAGAAACTGCATGTGATTCAACTCCATTTAGGACTGGGAAACAAACTCTAGCTCGCTTTACAAGAAACACACTCTGCTTTTGAGAAAAGAGCACTCTTCTACTCTTCTGTGTTTCCTATAAGGCCAGAACAGTGAGCTTGCTCAGAAAAAAAGAACTGTACTTCCTACACACATGGGCCATATCTAGTTCAACTCTGCTTCGGAACCTGACAAGAACAGTAGCTCCTTTTCAGTCCAATACACTGTACTTGCTGGGAACAGACGGGAGGGCTATTTGCCCTGTGTATGGCAATGGGAGCGCAATAGTGACTTTCCTTACCAGAAAACAACTCCTGCTCCTAGGACCAGAAACTGCATGTGATTCCACTCCATTTAGGACTGGGAAACAAACGCTAGCTCGCATTACAAGAAACACATTCTGCTTTAGAGAAAAGAGCACTCTTCTACTCTACTGTTTTTCCTATGGGGTCCAAACAGTGAGCTTGCTCAGAACAAAAGAACTGTGCTTCCTACACACGCGGGCCATATCTAGTTCAACTCTGCTTAGGAAACTGGCAAGAACAGTAGCTCCTCTTCAGTCCGATACACTGTACTTGCTGGGAACAGACGTGAGAGCTATTTGCACTATGTATGGCAAGGGGAGCACAATAGTGACTTTTCTTACCAGAAAACAACTCTTGCTATTAGGACCATAAACTGCATGTGATTCACTCCATTTAGGACTGGGAAACAAACTCTAGCTCGCCTTACAAGAAACACACTCTGCTTTAAAGAAAGAGCACTCTTCTACTCTACTGTGTTTCCTATGGTGTCCGAACAGTGAGCTTGCTCAGAACAAAAGAACTGTGCTTCCTACACACACGGCCATATCTAGTTCAATTCTGCTTAGGAACCTGACAAGAACAGTAGATCCTCTTCAGTCCAATACACTGTACTTGCTGGGAACAGACGCCAGTGCTATTTGTCCTATGTATTGCAATGGCAGCGCAATAGTGACTCTTCTTACCAGAAAACAGCTCTTGCTCATAGGACCACAAACTGCATGTGATTCAACTCCATTTAGGACTGGGAAACAAATGCTAGCTCGCCTTACATGAAACACACTCTGCTTTTGAGAAAAGAGCACTCTTCTACTCTACTGTGTTTCCTATGTGGTCCGAACAGTGAGCTTGCTCAGAAGGAAAGAACTGTGCTTCCTACACACACGGGCCATATCTAGTTCAACTCTGCTTAAGAAACTGACAAGAAGAGTAGATCCTCTTCAGTCCAATACACTGTACTTGCTGGGAACAGACGCCAGTGCTATTTGTACTGTGTATGGCAATGGCAGCGCAATAGTGACTCTTCTTACCAGAAAACAACTCTTGCTCTTAGGACAAGAAACTGCATGTGATTCAACTTCATTTAGGACTGGGAAACAAACGCTAGCTCAACTTCCAAGAAACACACTCTGCTTTTGAGAAAAGAGCACTCTTCTACTCTACTGTGTTTCCTATGTGTTCTGAAAAGTGAGCTTGCTCAGAACAAAAAAACTGTGCTTCCTACACACATGGCAATACCTAGTTCAAGTCTGCTTAGGAACCTGACAAGAACAGTAGATCCTCCTCAGTCCAATACACTGTACTTGCTGGGAACAGACGCCAGTGCTATTTGTCCTGTGTACGGCAATGGCAGTGCAATAGTGACTCTTCTTACCAGAAAACAACTCTTGCTCGTAGGACCAGAAACTCATGTGACTCCACTCCATTTATGACTGGGAAACAAACGCTAGCTCGCCTTACAAGAAACACACTCTGCTTTTGAGAAAAGAGCACTCTTCTACTCTACTGTGTTTCCTATGGGGTCCAAACAGTGAGCTTGCTCAGAACAAAAGAACTGTGCTTCCTACACACACGGGCCACATCTAGTTCAACTCTGCTTAGGAAACTGAGAAGAACAGTAGCTCCTCTTCAGTCCGATACCCTGTACTTGCTGGGAACAGACGTGAGAGCTATTGGCACTATGGATGGCAAGGGGAGTGCAATAGTGACTTTCCTTACCAGAAAACAACTCTTGCTCTTAGGACCAGAAACTGCATGTGATTCAACTCCATTTAGGACTGGTAAACAAACGATAGCTCGCCTTACAAGAAACACACTCTGCTTTAGAGAAAAGAGCACTCTTCTACTCTACTGTGTTTCCTATGTGTTCCGAATAGTGAGCTTGCTCAGAACAAAGAACTGTGCTTTCTCCACACACGGGCCATATCTAGTTCAACTCTGCTTAGGAAACAAACAAGAACAGTAGCACCTCTTCACCCCAATACACTGTACTTGCGGGGAACAGACGCGAGTGCTATTTGCACTGTGTATGGCATTGGAGCACAATAGTGACTCTTCTTACCAGAAAACAACTCTTGCTCATAGGACAAAAAACTGCATGTGACTCAACTCCATTTAGGACTGGGAAACAAATGCTAGCTCGACTTCCAAGAAACACACTCTGCTTTTGAGAAAAGAGCACTCTTCTACTCTACTGTGTTTCCTATGTGTTCCGAAAAGTGAGCTTGCTCAGAACAAAAAAAATGGGCTTCCTACACACACGGCCATATCTAGTTCAAGTCTGCTTAGGAACCTGACAAGAACAGTAGAACCTCTTCAGTCCAATACACTGTACTTGCTGGGAACAGACGCCAGTGCTATTTGTCCTGTGTATGGCAATGGCAGCGCAATAGTGACTCTTCTTACCAGAAAACAACTCTTGCTCGTAGGACCAGAAACTGCATGTGATTCCACTACATTTAGGACTGGGAAACAAACTCTAGCTCGCTTTACAAGAAACACACTCTGCTTTAGAGAAAAGAGCATTCTTCTACTCTACTGTGTTTCCTATGGGGTCCAAACAGTGAGCTTGCTCAGAACAAAAGAACTGTGCTTCCTACACACACGGACCATATCTAGTTCAACTCTGCTTAGGAAACTGACAAGAACAGTAGCTCCTATTCAGTCCAATACACTGTACTTGCTGGGAAAAGACGCGAGTTCTATTTGCCTTGTGTAGGGCAATGGGAGCGCAATAGTGACTTTCCTTAACAGAAAAAAACTCTTGTTCATAGGACCAGAAACTGCATGTGATTCAACTCCATTTAGGACTAGGAAACAAACGCTAGCTCTCCTTACAAAAACACATTCTGCTTTTGAGAAAAGAGCACTCTTCTACTCTACTGTGTTTCCTATAGGGCCAGAACAGTGAGCTTGCTCAGAACAAAAGAACTGTGCTTCCTACACACACGGGCCATATCTAGTTCAACTCTTCTTAGGAAACTGACAAGAACGGTAGCTCCTCTTCAGTCCAATACACTGTACTAGCTGTGAACAGACGAGAGTCCTATTTGTACTGTGTATAGAAATAGGAGCGCAATAGTGACTCTTCTTATCAGAAAAAACCTCTTCCTCGTAGGAACAAAAACTGCATGGGATTCAACTCCATTTCTGACTGGGGAACAAACACTAGCTCGCCTTACAAGAAACACACTCTGCTTTTGAGAAAAGAGCACTCTTTTACTCTTCTGTGTTTCCTATGTGGTCAGAACAGTGAGCTTGCTCAGAACAAAAGAACTGTGCTTCCTATACACAGGGGCCATATCTAGTTCAACTCTGCTTAGCAAACTGACAAGAACAGTAGCTCCGCTTCAGTCCAATACACTGTACTTCCTGGGAACAGATGCGAGTGCTATTTGCACTGTGTATGGAAATGGGAGCGCAATAGTGACTTTCCTTACCAGAAAACAACTCTTGCTCGTAGTACCAAAAACTGCATGTGATTCAACTCCATTTAGGACTGTTAAACAAACGCTAGCTCTCCTTACCAGAAACACACTCTGCTTTTGAGAAAAGAGCACTCTTCTACTCTACTGTGTTTCCCATGGGGTCAGAACAGTGAGCTTGCTCAGAACAAAGAACTGTGCTTCCTACACACACGGCCATATCTAGTTCAATTCTGCTTAAGGACCTGACAAGAACAGTAGATCCTCTTCAGTGCAATACACTGTACTTGCTGGGAACAGACGCCAGTGCTATTTGTCCTGTGTATGGCAATGGCAGCACAATAGTGACTCTTCTTACCAGAAAACAACTCTTGCTCGTAGGACCAGAAACTGCAGGTGATTCAACTCCATTTAGGACTGGGAAACAAAAGCTAGCTCACCTCACATGAAACACACTCTGCTTTTGAGAAAAGAGCACTCTTCTACTCTATTGTGTTTCCTATCGGGTCCGAAGAGTGAGCTTGCTCAGAACAAAAGAACTGTGCTTCCTACACACACGGGCCATATCTAGTTCAACTCTGCTTAGGAAACTGACAAGAACAGTAGATCCTCTTCAGTACAATACACTGTACTTGCAGGGAACAGACGCGAGTGCTATTTGCACTGTGTATGGCAATGGGAGTGCAATAGTGACTTTCCTTACTAGAAAACAACTCTTGCTCGTAAGACCAGAAACTGCATGTGATTCAACTCCATTTAGGACTGGGAAACAAACGCTAGCTCTACTTCCAAGAAACACACTCTGCTTTTGAGAAAAGAGCACTCTTCTACTCTACTGTGTTTCCTATGTGTTCCGAACAGTGAGCTTGCTCAGAACAAAAAAACTGTGCTTCCTACTCACACGGCCATATCTAGTTCAAGTCTGCTTAGGAACGTGACAAAACAGTATATCCCCTTGAATCCAATACACTGTACTTGCTGGGAACAGACGCCAGTGCTATTAGTCCTGTGTATGGCAATGACAGCGCAATAGTGACTCTTCTTACCAGAAAACAACTCTTGCTCATAGGACCAGAAACTGCATGTGATTCAACTCCATTTAGGACTGGGAAACAAACTCTAGCTCGCTTTACAAGAAACACACTTTGCTTTTGAGAAAAGAGCACTCTTCTACTCTACTGTGTTTCCTATAGGGCCAGAACAGTGAGCTTGCTCAGAAAAAAAGAACTGTGCTTCCTACACACACGGGCCATATCTAGTTCAACTCTGCTTAGGAAACTGAGAAGAACAGTAGCTCCTCTTCAGTCCAATACACTGTAATTGCTGGGAACAGACGGGAGGGCTATTTGCACTGTGTATGGCAATGGGAGCACAATGGTGACTTTCCTTACCAGAAAACAACTCTTGCTCGTAGGACCAGAAACTGCATGTGATTCCACTCCATTTAGGACTGGGAAACAAACGGTAGCTCGCCTTACAAGAAACGCACTCTGCTTTAGAGAAAAGAGCACTCTTCTATTCTACTGTATTTCCTATGGGGTCCAAACAGTGAGCTTGCTCAGAACAAAAGAACTGTGCTTCCTACAATCATGGACCATATCTAGTTCAACTCTGCTTAGTAAACTGACAAGAACAGTAGCTCCTATTCAGTCCAATACACTGTACTTGCTGGGAAAAGACGCAAGGGCTATTTGCCTTGTGTAGGGCAATGGGAGCACAATAGTGACTTTCCTTACCAGAAAACAATTCTTGTTCATAGGACCAGAAACTGCATATGATTCAACTCCATTTAGGACTGGGAAACAAACGCTAGCTTGCCTTACAAAAACACACTCTGCTTTTGAGAAATAAGCACTCTTCTACTCTACTGTGTATCCTATAGGGCCAGAAGAGTGAACTTGCTCAGAACATAAGAACTGTGCTTCCTACACACACGGCCATTTCTAGTTCAATTCTGCTTAGGAACCTGAGAAGAACAGTAGATCCTCTTCATTACAATACACTGTACTTGCTGGGAACAGACGCCAGTGCTATTTGTCCTGTGTATGGCAATGGCAGCACAATAGTGACTCTTCTTACCATAAAACAACTCGTGGTCGTAGGACTAGAAACTGCATGTGATTCAACTCCATTTAGGACTGGGAAACAAACGTTAGCTCGCCTTACAAGAAACACACTCTGCTTTAGGGAAAAGAGCACTCTTCTACTCTACTGTGTTTCCTATAGGGCCAGAACAGTGAGCTTGCTCAGAACAAAAGAACTGTGCTTCCTACACACAGGCCATAACTAGTTCAACTCTGCTTAGGAAACTGACAAGAACAGTAGCTCCTCTTCAGTCCGATACACTGTACTTGCTGGGATCAGACGCGAGTGCTATTTGCACTGTGTATGGCAATGGGAGCGCAATAGTGACTTTCCTTACCAGAAAACAACTCTTGCTCATAGGACCAGAAACTGCATGTGATTCAACTCGATTTAGGACTGGGATACAAATTCTAGCTCGCCTTACAGAAAACTCACTCTGCTTTTGAGAAAAGAGCACTCTTCTACTCTACTGGGTTTCCTATGGTGTCCGACAGTGAGCTTGCTCAGAACAAAAGAACTGTGCTTCCTACACACGGCCATATCTAGTTCAAATCTGCTTAGGAACCTGACAAGAACAGTAGATCCTCTTCAGTCCAATACACTGTACTTGCTGGGAACAGACGCCAGTGCTATTTGTCCTGTGTAAGGCAATGGCAGCTCAATAGTGACTCTTCTTACCTGAAAACAACTCTTGCTCGTAGGACCAGAAACTGCATGTGATTCAACTCCATTTAGGACTGGAAAACAAACTCTAGCTCGCTTTACAAGAAACACACTCTGCTTTTGAGAAAAGAGCACTCTTCTACTCTACTGTGTTTCTTATAGGGCCAGAACAGTGAGCTTGCTCAGAAAAAAAGAACTGTACTTCCTACACACACGGGCCATATCTAGTTCAAATCTGGTTAGGAAACTGAGAAGAAAAGTAGCTCCTTTTCAGTCCAATACAATGTACATTGTGGGAACAGACGCCAATGCTATTTGCCCTGTGTATGGCAATGGGAGTGCAATAGTGACTTTCCTTACCAGAAAACAACTCTTGCTCGTAGGACCAGAAACTGCATGTGATTCCACTCCATTTAGGACTGGGAAACAAACGCTAGCTCGACTTCCAAGAAACACACTCTGCTTTAGAGAAAAGAGCACTCTTCTACTCTACTGTGTTTCCTATGTGTTCCGAACAGTGAGCTTGCTCAGAACAAAAAAACTGTGCTTCCTACTCACACGGCCATATCTAGTTCAAGTCTGCTTAGGAACGTGACAAAACAGTATATCCCCTTGAATCCAATACACTGTACTTGCTGGGAACAGACGCCAGTGCTATTAGTCCTGTGTATGGCAATGGCAGCGCAATAGTGACTCTTCTTACCAGAGAACAACTCTTGCTCGTAGGACCAGAAACTGCATGTGATTCAACTCCATTTAGGACTGGAAAACAAACTCTAGCTCGCTTTACAAGAAACACACTTTGCTTTTGAGAAAAGAGCACTCTTCTACTCCACTGTGTTTCCTATAGGGCCAGAACAGTGAGCTTGCTCAGAACAAAAGAACTGTGCTTCCTACACACACGGGCCATATCTAGTTCAACTCTGCTTAGGAAACTGACAAGAACAGTAGCTCCTATTCAGTCCAATACACTGTACTTGCTGGGAAAAGACGCGAGTGCTATTTGCCTTGTGTAGGGCAATGGGAGCGCAATAGTGACTTTCCTTAACAGAAAAAAACTCTTGTTCATAGGACCAGAAACTGCATGTGATTCAACTCCATTTAGGACTAGGAAACAAACGCTAGCTCTCCTTACAAAAACACACTCTGCTTTTGAGAAAAGAGCACTCTTCTACTCTACTGTGTTTCCTATAGGGCCAGAACAGTGAGCTTGCTCAGAACAAAAGAACTGTGCTTCCTACACACACGGGCCATATCTAGTTCAACTCTTCTTAGGAAACTGACAAGAACGGTAGCTCCTCTTCAGTCCAATACACTGTACTAGCTGGGAACAGACGAGAGTCCTATTTGTACTGTGTATAGAAATAGGAGCGCAATAGTGACTCTTCTTATCAGAAAAAACCTCTTCCTCGTAGGAACAAAAACTGCATGGGATTCAACTCCATTTCTGACTGGGGAAGAAACACTAGCTCGCCTTACAAGAAACACACTCTGCTTTTGAGAAAAGAGCACTCTTTTACTCTACTGTGTTTCCTATAGGGCCAGAACAGTGAGCTTGCTCAGAACAAAAGAACTGTGCTTCCTACACACAGGCCATAACTAGTTCAACTCTGCTTAGGAAACTGACAAGAACAGTAGATCCTCTTCAGTCCAATACACTGTACTTGCTGGGAACAGACGCGAGTGCTATTTGCACTGTGTATGGCAATGGGAGCGCAATAGTGACTTTCCTTACCAGAAAACAACTCTTGCTCGTAGGACCAGAAAATGCATGTGATTCAACTCCATTTAGGACTGGGAAACAAATTCTAACTCGCCTTACAAGAAACTCACTCTGCTTTTGAGAAAAGAGCACTCTTCTACTCTACTGGGTTTCCTATGGTGTCCGACAGTGAGCTTGCTCAGAACAAAAGAACTGTGCTTCCTACACAGGGCCATATCTAGTTCAAATCTGCTTAGGAACCTGACAAGAACAGTAGATCCTCTTCAGTCCAATACACTGTACTTGCTGGGAACAGACGCCAGTGCTATTTGTCCTGTGTATGGCAATGGCAGCTCAATAGTGACTCTTCTTACCAGAAAACAACTCTTGCTCGTAGGACCAGAAACTGCATGTGATTCAACTCCATTTAGGACTGGAAAACAAACTCTAGCTCGCTTTACAAGAAACACACTCTGCTTTTGAGAAAAGAGCACTCTTCTACTCTACTGTGTTTCCTATAGGGCCAGAACAGTGAGCTTGCTCAGAAAAAAAGAACTGTACTTCCTACACACACGGGCCATATCTAGTTCAAATCTGGTTAGGAAACTGAGAAGAAAAGTAGCTCCTTTTCAGTCCAATACAATGTACATTGTGGGAACAGACGCCAATGCTATTTGCCCTGTGTATGGCAATGGGAGTGCAATAGTGACTTTCCTTACCAGAAAACAACTTTTGCTCGTAGGACCAGAAACTGCATGTGATTCCACTCCATTTAGGACTGGGAAACAAACGCTAGCTTGCCTTACAAGAAACACACTCTGCTTTAGAGAAAAGAGCACTCTTCTACTCTACTGTGTTTCCTATGGGGTCCAAACAGTGAGCTTGCTCAGAACAAAAGATCTGTGCTTCCTACACACACGGGCCATATCTAGTTCAACTCTGCTTAGGAAACTGACAAGAAAAGTAGCTCCTCTTCAGTCCAATACACTGTACTTGCAGGTTACAGACGCGAGTGCTATTTGCACTCTGTATGGCAATTGGAGCACAATAGTGACTCTGCTTACCAGAAAACAACTCTTGCTCGTAGGACAAACAACTGCATGTGACTCAAATCCATTTAGGACTGGGAAACAAACGCTAGCTCGCCTTACCAGAAACACACTCTGCTTTTGAGAAAAGAGCACTCTTCTACTCTACTGTGTTTCCTATGGGGTCCGAAAAGCGAGTTTCCTCAGAACAAAAGAACTGTGTTTCCTACACACACGGCCATATCTAGTTCAATTCTGCTTAGGAACCTGACAAGAACAGTAGATGCTCTTCAGTCCACTACACTGTACTTGCTGGGAACAGACGCCAGTGCTATTAGTCCTGTGTATGGCAATGGCAGCGCAATAGTGACTCTTCTTACCAGAAAACAACTCTTGCTCGTAGGACCAGAAACTGCATGTGATTCAACTCCATTTAGGACTGGGAAACAAAAGCTAGCTCACCTTACAAGAAACACACTCTGCTTTAGAGAAAAGAGCACTCTTCTACTCTACTGTGTTTCCTAAAGGGTCTGAACAGTGAGCTTGCTCAGAACAAAAGGACTGTGCTTCCTACACACGGGCCATATCTAGTTCAACTCTGCTTAGGAAACTGACAAGAACAGTAGCTCCTCTTCAGTCTGATAAAATGTACTTGCTGGGAACAGACGCGAGTGCTATTTGCACTGTGTATGGCAATGGGAGTGCAATAGTGACTTTCCTTACTAGAAAACAACTCTTGCTCGTAAGACCAGAAACTGCATGTGATTCAACTCCATTTAGGACTGGGAAACAAACGCTAGCTCGACTTCCAAGAAACACACTCTGCTTTAGAGAAAAGAGCAATCTTCTATTCTATTGTGTTTCCTATGGGGTCCAAACAGTGAGCTTGCTCAGAACAAAAGAACTGTGCTTCCTACAAACACGGACCATATCTAGTTCAACTCTGCTTAGTAAACTGACAAGAACAGTAGCTCCTATTCAGTCCAATTCACTGTTCTTGCTGGGAAAAGACGCGAGTGCTATTTGCCTTGTGTAGGGCAATGGGAGCACAATAGTGACTTTCCTTACCAGAAAACAATTCTTGTTCATAGGACCAGAAACTGCATATGATTCAACTCCATTTAGGACTGGGAAACAAACGCTAGCTCGCCTTACAAAAACACACTCTGCTTTTGAGAAATAAGCACTCTTCTACTCTACTGTGTATCGTATAGGGCCAGAAGAGTGAACTTGCTCAGAACATAAGAACTGTGCTTCCTACACACACGGCCATATCTAGTTCAATTCTGCTTAGGAACCTGAGAAGAACAGTAGATCCTCTTCATTACAATACACTGTACTTGTTAGGAACAGACGCGAGTGCTATTTGCACTGTGTATGGCAATGGCAGCGCAATAGTGACTTTCCTTACCAGAAAACAACTCTTGCTCGTAGGACCAGAAACTGCATGTGATTCAACTCCATTTAGGACTGGGAAACAAATGCTAGCTCGCCTTACAAGAAACACACTCTGCTTTTGAGAAAAGAGCACTCTTCTACTTTACTGGGTTTCCTATGGTGTCCGACAGTGAGCTTGCTCAGAACAAAAGAACTGTGCTTCCTACACACACGGCCATATCTAGTTCAAATCTGCTTAGGAACCTGAAAAGAACAGTAGATCCTCTTCAGTCCAATACACTGTACTTGCTGGGAACAGACGCCAGTGCTATTTGTCCTGTGTATGGCAATGGCAGCTCAATAGTGACTCTTCTTACCAGAAAACAACTCTTGCTCGTAGGACCAGAAACTGCATGTGATTCAACTCCATTTAGGACTGGAAAACAAACTGTAGCTCGCTTTACAAGAAACATACTCTGCTTTTGAGAAAAGAGCACTCTTCTACTCTACTGTGTTTCCTATAGGGCCAGAACAGTGAGCTTGCTCAGAAAAAAAGAACTGTACTTCCTACACACACGGGCAATATCTAGTTCAACTCTGGTTGGGAAACTGAGAAGAAAAGTAGCTCCTTTTCAGTCCAATACAATGTACATGGTGGGAACAGACGCCAATGCTATTTGCCCTGTGTATGGCAATGGGAGCGCAATAGTGACTTTCCTTACCAGAAAACAACTCTTGCTCGTAGGACCAGAAACTGCATGTGATTCCACTCCATTTAGGACTGGGAAACAAACGCTAGCTTGCCTTACAAGAAACACACTCTGCTTTAGAGAAAAGAGCACTCTTCTACTCTACTGTGTTTCCTATGGGGTCCAAACAGTGAGCTTGCTCAGAAAAAAAGAACTGTACTTCCTACACACACGGGCAATATCTAGTTCAACTCTGGTTGGGAAACTGAGAAGAAAAGTAGCTCGTTTTCAGTCCAATACAATGTACATGGTGGGAACAGACGCCAATGCTATTTGCCCTGTGTATGGCAATGGGAGCGCAATAGTGACTTTCCTTACCAGAAAACAACTCTTGCTCGTAGGACCAGAAACTGCATGTGATTCCACTCCATTTAGGACTGGGAAACAAACGCTAGCTTGCCTTACAAGAAACACACTCTGCTTTAGAGAAAAGAGCACTCTTCTACTCTACTGTGTTTCCTATGGGGTCCAAACAGTGAGCTTGCTCAGAACAAAAGATCTGTGCTTCCTACACACACAGGCCATATCTAGTTCAACTCTGCTTAGGAAACTGACAAGGACAGTAGCTCCTCTTCAGTCCAATACACTGTACTTGCAGGGAAAAGATGCGAGTGCTATTTGCACTGTGTATGGCAATTGGAGCACAATAGTGACTCGTCTTACCAGAAAACAACTCTTGCTCGTAGGACAAACAACTGCATGTGACTCAAATCCATTTAGGACTGGGAAACAAACGCTAGCTCACCTTACAAGAAACACACTCTGCTTTTGAGAAAAGAGCACTCCTCTACTCTACTGTGTTTCCTATGGGGTCCGAAAAGCGAGTTTCCTCAGAACAAAAGAACTGTGCTTCCTACACACACGGCCATATCTAGTTCAATTCTGCTTAGGAACCTGACAAGAACAGTAGATCCTCTTCAGTCCACTACACTGTACTTGCTGGGAACAGACGCCATTGCTATTAGTCCTGTGTATGGCAATGGCAGCGCAATAGTGACTCTTCTTACCAGAAAACAACTCTTGCTCGTAGGACCAGAAACTGCATGTGATTCAACTCCATTTAGGACTGGGAAACAAAAGCTAGCTCACCCTACAAGAAACACACTCTGCTTTAGAGAAAAGAGCACTCTTCTACTCTACTGTGTTTCCTAAAGTGTCCGAACAGTGAGCTTGCTCAGAACAAAAGGACTGTGCTTCCTACACACGGGCCATATCTAGTTCAACTCTGCTTAGGAAACTGACAAGAACAGTAGCTCCTCTTCAGTCTGATACACTGTACTTGCTGGGAACAGACGGGAGTGCTATTTGCACTGTGTATGGCAATGGGAGTGCAATAGTGACTTTCCTTACTAGAAAACAACTCTTGCTCGTAAGACCAGAAACTGCATGTGATTCAACTCCATTTAGGACTGGGAAACAAATGCTAGCTCACCTTACATGAAACACACTCTGTTTTTGAGAAAAGAGCACTCTTCTACTCTACTGTGTTTCCTATGGGGTCCGAACAGTGAGCTTGCTCAGAACAAAGAACAGTGCTTCCTACACACACGGGCCATATCTAGTTCAACTCTGCTTAGGAAACTGACAAGAACAGTAGCTCCTCTTCCGTCCAATACACTGTACTTGCGGGGAACAGACGCGAGTGCTATTTGCACTGTGTATGGCAATTGGAGCACAATAGTGACATGTCTTACCAGAAAACAACTCTTACTCAAAGGAAAAAAACTGCATGTGACTCAACTCCATTTAGGACTGGGAAACAAACGCTAGCTCGACTTCCAAGAAACACACTCTGCTTTTGAGAAAAGAGCACTCTTCTACTCTACTGTGTTTCCTATGTGTTCCAAACAGTGAGCTTGCTCAGAACAAAAAAACTGTGCTTCCTACACACACGGCCATATCTAGTTCAATTCTGCTTAGCAACCTGACAAGAACAGTAGATCCTCTTCAGTCCAATACACTGTACTTGCTGGGAACAGACGCCAGTGCTATTTGTCCTGTGTATGGCAAAGGCAGCGCAATAGTGTCTCTTCTTACCAGAAAACAACTCTTGCTCGTAGGACCAGAAACTGCATGTGATTCAACTCCATTTAGGACTGGGAAACAAACTCTAGCTAGCTTTACAAGAAACACACTCTGCTTTTGAGAAAAGAGCACTCTTCTACTCTACTGTGTTTCCTATAGCGCCAGAACAGTGAGCTTGCTCAGAAAAAAAGAACTGTAGTTTATACACACACGGGACATATCTAGTTCAACTCTGCTTAGGAAACTGAGAAGAACAGTAGCTCCTCTTCAGTCCAATACACTGTACTTGCTGGGAACAGACAGGAGGGCTATTTGCACTGTGTATGGCAATGGGAGCACAATAGTGACTTTCCTTACCAGAAAACAACTCTTGCTTGTAGGACCAAAAACTGCATGTGATTCAACTCCATTTAGGACTGGGAAACAAACTCTAGCTCGCCTTAAAAGAAACACACTCTGCTTTAGAGAAAAGAGCACTCTTCTACTCTACTGTGTTTCCTATGGGGTCCAAACAGTGAGCTTGCTCAGAACAAAAGAACTGTGCTTCCTACACACACAGGCCATATCTAGTTCAACTCTGCTTAGGAAACTGACAAGAACAGTAGCTCCTTTTCAGTCCAATACACTGTACTTGTTGGGAACAGACGGGAGGGCTATTTGCACTGTGTATGGCAATGGGAGTGCAATAGTAACTTTCCTTACCAGAAAACAACTCTTGCTCGTAGGACAAGAAACTGCATGTGATTCCACTCCATTTAGGACTGGGAAACAAACGCTAGCTCGCCTTACAAGAAACACATTCTGCTTTAGAGAAAAGAGCACTCTTCTACTCTACTGTGTTTCCTATAGGGCCAGAACAGTGAGCTTGCTCAGAAAAAAAGAACTGTGCTTCCTACACACACGGGCCATATCTAGTTCAACTCTGCTTAGGAAACTGAGAAGAACAGTAGCTCCTCTTCAGTCCAATACACTGTAATTGCTGGGAACAGACGGGAGGGCTATTTGCACTGTGTATGGCAATGGGAGCACAATGGTGACTTTCCTTACCAGAAAACAACTCTTGCTCGTAGGACCAGAAACTGCATGTGATTCCACTCCATTTAGGACTGGGAAACAAACGCTAGCTCGCCTTACAAGAAACACACTCTGCTTTAGAGAAAAGAGCACTCTTCTACTCTACTGTGTTTCCTATAGGGCCAGAACAGTGAGCTTGCTCAGAAAAAAAGAACTGTACTTCCTACACACACGGGCCATATCTAGTTCAACTCTGGTTAGGAAACTGAGAAGAAAAGTAGCTCCTTTTCAGTCCAATACAATGCACATGGTGGGAACAGACGCCAATGCTATTTGCCCTGTGTATGGCAATGGGAACGCAACAGTGACTTTCCTTACCAGAAAAAAACTCTTGCTCGTAGGACCAGAAACTGCATGTGATTCCACTCCATTTAAGACTGGGAAACAAACGCTAGCTCGCCTTACAAGAAACACACTCTGCTTTAGAGAAAAGAGCACTCTTCTACTCTACTGTGTTTCCTATGGGGTCCAAACAGTGAGCTTGCTCAGAACAAAAGATCTGTGCTTCCTACACACACAGGCCATATCTAGTTCAACTCTGCTTAGGAAACTGACAAGAACAGTAGCTCCTCTTCAGTCCAATACACTGTACTTGCGGGGAACAGATGCGAGTGCTATTTGCACTGTGTATGGCAATTGGAGCACAATAGTGACTCTGCTTACCAGAAAACAACTCTTGCTCGTAGGACAAACAACTGCATGTGACTCAAATCCATTTAGGACTGGGAAACAAACGCTAGCTCGCCTTACCAGAAACACACTCTGCTTTTGAGAAAAGAGCACTCTTCTACTCTACTGTGTTTCCTATGGGGTCCGAAAAGCGAGTTTCCTCAGAACAAAAGAACTGTGTTTCCTACACACACGGCCATATCTAGTTCAATTCTGCTTAGGAACCTGACAAGAACAGTAGATCCTCTTCAGTCCACTACACTGTACTTGCTGGGAACAGACGCCAGTGCTATTAGTCCTGTGTATGGCAATGGCAGCACAATAGTGACTCTTCTTACCAGAAAACAACTCTTGCTCGTAGGACCAGAAACTGCATGTGATTCAACTCCATTTAGGACTGGGAAACAAACGTTAGCTCGCCTTACAAGAAACACACTCTGCTTTAGAGAAAAGAGCACCCTTCTATTCTATTGTGTTTCCTATAGGGCCAGAACAGTGAGCTTGCTCAGAATTAAAGAACTGTGCTTCCTACACACGGGCCATACCTAGTTCAACTCTGCTTAGGAAACTGTCAAGAACAGTAGCTCCTCTTCAGTCCGATACACTATACTTGCGGGGAACAGACGCGAGTGCTATTTGCACTGTGTATGGCAATGTGAGTGCAATAGTGACTTTCCTTACCAGAAAACAACTCTTGCTCGTAAGACCAGAAACTGCATGTGATTCAACTCCATTTAGGACTGGGAAACAAATGCTAGCTCACCTTACATGAAACACACTCTGTTTTTGAGAAAAGAGCACTCTTCTACTCTACTGTGTTTCCTATGGGGTCCGAACAGTGAGCTTGCTCAGAACAAAAGAACTGTGCTTCCTACACACACGGGCCATATCTAGTTCAACTCTGCTTAGGAAACTGACTAGAACAGTAGCTCCTCTTCCGTCCAATACACTGTACTTGCAGGGAACAGACGCGAGTGCTATTTGCACTGTGTATGGCAATTGGAGCACAGTAGTGACATGTCTTACCAGAAAACAACTCTTGCTCGTAGGAAAAAAACTGCATGTGACTCAACTCCATTTAGGACTGGGAAACAAACACGAGCTCGACTTCCAAGAAACACACTCTGCTTTTGAGAAAAGAGCACTCTTTTACTCTACTGTGTTTCCTATGTGTTCCAAACAGTGAGCTTGCTAAGAACAAAAAAACTGTGCTTCCTACACACACGGCCATATCTAGTTCAACTCTCCTTAGCAACCTGACAAGAACAGTAGATCCTCTTCAGTCCAATACACTGTACTTGCTGGGAACAGACGCCAGTGCTATTTGCACTGTGTATGGCAAAGGCAGCGCAATAGTGACTCTTCTTACCAGAAAACAACTCTTGCTCGTAGGACCAGAAACTGCATGTGATTCAACTCCATTTAGGACTGGGAAGCAAACTCTAGCTCGCTTTACAAGAAACACACTTTGCTTTTGAGAAAAGAGCACTCTTCTACTCTACTGTGTTTCCTATAGGGCCAGAACAGTGAGCTTGCTCAGAAAAAAAGAACTGTGCTTCCTACACACACGGTCCATATCTAGTTCAACTCTGCTTAGGAAACTGAGAAGAACAGTAGCTCCTTTTCAGTCCAATACACTGTAATTGGTTGGAACAGACGGGAGGGCTATTTGCACTGTGTATGGTTATGGGAGCACAATGGTGACTTTCCTTACCAGAAAACAACTCTTGCTCGTAGGACCAGAAACTGCATGTGATTCCACTCCATTTAGGACTGGGAAACAAACGGTAGCTCGCCTTACAAGAAACACACTCTGCTTTAGAGAAAAGAGCACTCTTCTATTCTACTGTGTTTCCTATGGGGTCCAAACAGTGAGCTTGCTCAGAACAAAAGAACTGTGCTTCCTACAAACACAGACCATATCTAGTTCAACTCTGCTTAGTAAACTGACAAGAACAGTAGCTACTATTCAGTCCAATACACTGTACTAGCTGGGAAAAGATGCGAGTGCTATTTGCCTTGTGTAGGGCAATGGGAGCACAATAGTGAATTTCCTTACCAGAAAACAATTCTTGTTCATAGGACCAGAAACTGCATGTGATTCAACTCCATTTAGGACTGGGAAACAAATGCTAGCTCGCCTTACATGAAACACACTCTGCTTTTGAGAAAAGATCACTCTTCTACTCTACTGTGTTTCCTATGGGGTCCGAACAGTGAGCTTGCTCAGAACAAAAGAACTGTGATTTCTACACACACGGGCCATATCTAGTTCAACTCTGCTTAGGAAACAAACAAGAACAGTAGCTCCTCTTCAGTCCGATACACTGTACTTGCGGGGAACAGACGCGAGTGCTATTTGCACTGTGTATGGCATTGGAGCACAATAGTGACTCGTCTTACCAGAAAACAACTCTTGCTCGTGGGACAAAAAACTGCATGTGACTCAACTCCATTTAGGACTGGGAAACAAACGCTAGCTCGACTTACAAGAAACACACTCTGCTTTTGAGAAAAGAGCACTCTTCTACTCTACTGTGTTTCCTATGGGGTCCGAACAGTGAGCTTGCTCAGAACAAAAGAACTGTGCTTCCTACACACACGGCCCTATCTAGTTCAATTCTGCTTAGGAACATGACAAGAACAGTAGATCCTCCTCAGTCCAATACACTGTACTTGCTGGGAACAGACGACAGGGCTATTTGTCCTGTATATGGCAATGGCAGTGCAATAGTGTCTCTTCTTACCATAAAACAACCCTTGCTCGTAGGATTAGAAACTGCATGTGATTCAACTCCATTTAGGACTGGGCAACAAACGCTAGCTCGCGTTACAAGAAACACACTCTGCTTTAGGGAAAAGAGCACTCTTCTATTCTATTGTGTTTCCTATAGGGCCAGAACAGTGAGCTTGCTCAGAACAAAAGAACTGTGCTTCCTACACACGGGCCATACCTAGTTAAACTCTGCTTAGGAAACTGACAAGAACAGTAGCTCCTCTTCAGTCCGATACACTGTACTTGCGGGGAACAGACGCCAGTGCTATTTGCACTGTGTATGGCATTGGAGCACAATAGTGACTCGTCTTACCAGAAAACAACTCTTGCTCGTAAGACCCGAAACTTCATGTGATTCAACTCCATTTAGGACTGGGAAACAAATGCTAGCTCGCCTTACTTGAAACACACTCTGCTTTTGAGAAAAGAGCACTCTTCTACTCTACTGTGTTTCCTATAGGGCTAGAATAGTGAGCTTGCTCAGAACAAAAGAACTGTGCTTCCTACACATGGGCCATATCTAGTTCAACTCTGCTTAGGAAACTGACAAGAACAGTAGCTCCTCTTCCGTCCAATACACTGTACTTGCTGGGAACAGACGCGAGTGCTATTTGCACTGTGTATGGCAATTGGAGCACAATAGTGACTTGTCTTACCAGAAAACAACTCTTGCTCGTAGGACAAAAAACTGCATGTGACTCAACTCCATTTAGGACTGGGAAACAAAGGCTAGCTCGACTTCCAAGAAACACACTCTGCTTTTGAGAAAAGAGCACTCTTCTACTCTACTGTGTTTCCTATGGGGTCCAAACAGTGAATTTGCTCAGAACAAAAGAACTGTGCTTCCTAAACGCACGGACCATATCTAGTTCAATTGTGCTTAGTTATCTGACAAGAACAGTAGCTCCTATTCAGTCCAATACACTGTACTTGCTGGGAAAAGACGCGAGTGCTATTTGCCTTGTAAAGGGCAATGGGAGCGCAATAGTGACTTTCCTTACCAGAAAACAACTCTTGTTCATAGGACCAGAAACTGCATGTGATTCAACTCCATTTAGGACTGGGAAACAAACTCTAGCTCGCTTTACAAGAAACACACTCTGCTTTTGAGAAAAGAGCACTCTTCTACTCTTCTGTGTTTCCTATAAGGCCAGAACAGTGAGCTTGCTCAGAAAAAAAGAACTGTACTTCCTACACACATGGGCCATATCTAGTTCAACTCTGCTTCGGAACCTGACAAGAACAGTAGCTCCTTTTCAGTCCAATACACTGTACTTGCTGGGAACAGACGGGAGGGCTATTTGCCCTGTGTATGGCAATGGGAGCGCAATAGTGACTTTCCTTACCAGAAAACAACTCCTGCTCCTAGGACCAGAAACTGCATGTGATTCCACTCCATTTAGGACTGGGAAACAAACGCTAGCTCGCATTACAAGAAACACATTCTGCTTTAGAGAAAAGAGCACTCTTCTACTCTACTGTTTTTCCTATGGGGTCCAAACAGTGAGCTTGCTCAGAACAAAAGAACTGTGCTTCCTACACACGCGGGCCATATCTAGTTCAACTCTGCTTAGGAAACTGACAAGAACAGTAGCTCCTCTTCAGTCCGATACACTGTACTTGCTGGGAACAGACGTGAGAGCTATTTGCACTATGTATGGCAAGGGGAGCACAATAGTGACTTTTCTTACCAGAAAACAACTCTTGCTATTAGGACCATAAACTGCATGTGATTCACTCCATTTAGGACTGGGAAACAAACTCTAGCTCGCCTTACAAGAAACACACTCTGCTTTAAAGAAAGAGCACTCTTCTACTCTACTGTGTTTCCTATGGTGTCCGAACAGTGAGCTTGCTCAGAACAAAAGAACTGTGCTTCCTACACACACGGCCATATCTAGTTCAATTCTGCTTAGGAACCTGACAAGAACAGTAGATCCTCTTCAGTCCAATACACTGTACTTGCTGGGAACAGACGCCAGTGCTATTTGTCCTATGTATTGCAATGGCAGCACAATAGTGACTCTTCTTACCAGAAAACAGCTCTTGCTCATAGGACCACAAACTGCATGTGATTCAACTCCATTTAGGACTGGGAAACAAATGCTAGCTCGCCTTACATGAAACACACTCTGCTTTTGAGAAAAGAGCACTCTTCTACTCTACTGTGTTTCCTATGTGGTCCGAACAGTGAGCTTGCTCAGAAGGAAAGAACTGTGCTTCCTACACACACGGGCCATATCTAGTTCAACTCTGCTTAAGAAACTGACAAGAAGAGTAGATCCTCTTCAGTCCAATACACTGTACTTGCTGGGAACAGACGCCAGTGCTATTTGTACTGTGTATGGCAATGGCAGCGCAATAGTGACTCTTCTTACCAGAAAACAACTCTTGCTCTTAGGACAAGAAACTGCATGTGATTCAACTTCATTTAGGACTGGGAAACAAACGCTAGCTCAACTTCCAAGAAACACACTCTGCTTTTGAGAAAAGAGCACTCTTCTACTCTACTGTGTTTCCTATGTGTTCTGAAAAGTGAGCTTGCTCAGAACAAAAAAACTGTGCTTCCTACACACATGGCAATACCTAGTTCAAGTCTGCTTAGGAACCTGACAAGAACAGTAGATCCTCCTCAGTCCAATACACTGTACTTGCTGGGAACAGACGCCAGTGCTATTTGTCCTGTGTACGGCAATGGCAGTGCAATAGTGACTCTTCTTACCAGAAAACAACTCTTGCTCGTAGGACCAGAAACTCATGTGATTCCACTCCATTTATGACTGGGAAACAAACGCTAGCTCGCCTTACAAGAAACACACTCTGCTTTTGAGAAAAGAGCACTCTTCTACTCTACTGTGTTTCCTATGGGGTCCAAACAGTGAGCTTGCTCAGAACAAAAGAACTGTGCTTCCTACACACACGGGCCACATCTAGTTCAACTCTGCTTAGGAAACTGAGAAGAACAGTAGCTCCTCTTCAGTCCGATACCCTGTACTTGCTGGGAACAGACGTGAGAGCTATTGGCACTATGGATGGCAAGGGGAGTGCAATAGTGACTTTCCTTACCAGAAAACAACTCTTGCTCTTAGGACCAGAAACTGCATGTGATTCAACTCCATTTAGGACTGGTAAACAAACGATAGCTCGCCTTACAAGAAACACACTCTGCTTTAGAGAAAAGAGCACTCTTCTACTCTACTGTGTTTCCTATGGGGTCCAAACAGTGAGCTTGCTCAGAACAAAGAACTGTGCTTTCTCCACACACGGGCCATATCTAGTTCAACTCTGCTTAGGAAACAAACAAGAACAGTAGCACCTCTTCACCCCAATACACTGTACATGCGGGGAACAGACGCGAGTGCTATTTGCACTGTGTATGGCATTGGAGCACAATAGTGACTCTTCTTACCAGAAAACAACTCTTGCTCATAGGACAAAAAACTGCATGTGACTCAACTCCATTTAGGACTGGGAAACAAATGCTAGCTCGACTTCCAAGAAACACACTCTGCTTTTGAGAAAAGAGCACTCTTCTACTCTACTGTGTTTCCTATGTGTTCCGAAAAGTGAGCTTGCTCAGAACAAAAAAAATGGGCTTCCTACACACACGGCCATATCTAGTTCAAGTCTGCTTAGGAACCTGACAAGAACAGTAGAACCTCTTCAGTCCAATACACTGTACTTGCTGGGAACAGACGCCAGTGCTATTTGTCCTGTGTATGGCAATGGCAGCTCAATAGTGACTCTTCTTACCAGAAAACAACTCTTGCTCGTAGGACCAGAAACTGCATGTGATTCCACTACATTTAGGACTGGGAAACAAACTCTAGCTCGCTTTACAAGAAACACACTCTGCTTTAGAGAAAAGAGCATTCTTCTACTCTACTGTGTTTCCTATGGGGTCCAAACAGTGAGCTTGCTCAGAACAAAAGAACTGTGCTTCCTACACACACGGACCATATCTAGTTCAACTCTGCTTAGGAAACTGACAAGAACAGTAGCTCCTATTCAGTCCAATACACTGTACTTGCTGGGAAAAGACGCGAGTGCTATTTGCCTTGTGTAGGGCAATGGGAGCGCAATAGTGACTTTCCTTAACAGAAAAAAACTCTTGTTCATAGGACCAGAAACTGCATGTGATTCAACTCCATTTAGGACTAGGAAACAAACGCTAGCTCTCCTTACAAAAACACATTCTGCTTTTGAGAAAAGAGCACTCTTCTACTCTACTGTGTTTCCTATAGGGCCAGAACAGTGAGCTTGCTCAGAACAAAAGAACTGTGCTTCCTACACACACGGGCCATATCTAGTTCAACTCTTCTTAGGAAACTGACAAGAACGGTAGCTCCTCTTCAGTCCAATACACTGTACTAGCTGTGAACAGACGAGAGTCCTATTTGTACTGTGTATAGAAATAGGAGCGCAATAGTGACTCTTCTTATCAGAAAAAACCTCTTCCTCGTAGGAACAAAAACTGCATGGGATTCAACTCCATTTCTGACTGGGGAACAAACACTAGCTCGCCTTACAAGAAACACACTCTGCTTTTGAGAAAAGAGCACTCTTTTACTCTTCTGTGTTTCCTATGTGGTCAGAACAGTGAGCTTGCTCAGAACAAAAGAACTGTGCTTCCTATACACAGGGGCCATATCTAGTTCAACTCTGCTTAGCAAACTGACAAGAACAGTAGCTCCGCTTCAGTCCAATACACTGTACTTCCTGGGAACAGATGCGAGTGCTATTTGCACTGTGTATGGAAATGGGAGCGCAATAGTGACTTTCCTTACCAGAAAACAACTCTTGCTCGTAGTACCAAAAACTGCATGTGATTCAACTCCATTTAGGACTGTTAAACAAACGCTAGCTCTCCTTACCAGAAACACACTCTACTTTTGAGAAAAGAGCACTCTTCTACTCTACTGTGTTTCATATAGGGCCAGAACAGTGAGTTTGCTCAGAACAAAATTACTTTGCTTCCGACAAATACGGCCATATCTAGTTCAATTCTGTTTAGGAAACTGACAAGAACAGTAGCTCCTCTTCAGTCTGATACACTGTACTTGCTGGGAGACGCGAGAGCTATTTGCAGTATGTATGGCAAGGGGAGCGCAATAGTGACTTTCCTTACCAGAAAACAACTCTTGCTCATAGGACAAAAAAATGCATGTGACTCAACTCCATTTAGGACTGGGAAACAAACGATAGCTCGCCTTACAAGAAACACACTCTGCTTTAGAGAAAAGAGCATTCTTCTACTCTACTGTGTTTCCTATGGGGTCCAAACAGTGAGCTTGCTCAGAACAAAAGAACTGTGCTTCCTACACACACGGACCATATCTAGTTCAACTCTGCTTAGGAAACTGACAAGAACAGTAGCTCCTATTCAGTCCAATACACTGTACTTGCTGGGAAAAGACGCGAGTGCTATTTGCCTTGTGTAGGGCAATGGGAGCGCAATAGTGACTTTCCTTTACAGAAAAAAACTCTTGTTCATAGGACCAGAAACTGCATGTGATTCAACTCCATTTAGGACTAGGAAACAAACGCTAGCTCTCCTTACAAAAACACATTCTGCTTTTGAGAAAAGAGCACTCTTCTACTCTACTGTGTTTCCTATAGGGCCAGAACAGTGAGCTTGCTCAGAACAAAAGAACTGTGCTTCCTACACACACGGGCCATATCTAGTTCAACTCTTCTTAGGAAACTGACAAGAACGGTAGCTCCTCTTCAGTCCAATACACTGTACTAGCTGGGAACAGACGAGAGTCCTATTTGTACTGTGTATAGAAATAGGAGCGCAATAATGACTCTTCTTATCAGAAAAAACCTCTTCCTCGTAGGAACAAAAACTGCATGGGATTCAACTCCATTTCTGACTGGGGAACAAACACTAGCTCGCCTTACAAGAAACACACTCTGCTTTTGAGAAAAGAGCACTCTTTTACTCTTCTGTGTTTCCTATGTGGTCAGAACAGTGAGCTTGCTCAGAACAAAAGAACTGTGCTTCCTATACACAGGGGCCATATCTAGTTCAACTCTGCTTAGCAAACTGACAAGAACAGTATCTCCGCTTCAGTCCAATACACTGTACATCCTGGGAACAGATGCGAGTGCTATTTGCACTGTGTATGGAAATGGGAGCGCAATAGTGACTTTCCTTACCAGAAAACAACTCTTGCTCGTAGTACCAAAAACTGCATGTGATTCAACTCCATTTAGGACTGGGAAACAAACGCTAGCTCTCCTTACCAGAAACACACTCTGCTTTTGAGAAAAGAGCACTCTTCTACTCTACTGTGTTTCCTATAGGGCCAGAACAGTGAGTTTGCTCAGAACAAAATTACTTTGCTTCCGACAAATACGGCCATATCTAGTTCAATTCTGCTTAGGAAACTGACAAGAACAGTAGCTCCTCTTCAGTCTGATACACTGTACTTGCTGGGAGACGCGAGAGCTATTTGCAGTATGTATGGCAAGGGGAGCGCAATAGTGACTTTCCTTACCAGAAAACAACTCTTGCTCATAGGACAAAAAAATGCATGTGACTCAACTCCATTTAGGACTGGGAAACAAATCCTAGCTCGCCTTACAAGAAACACACTCTGCTTTTGAGAAAAGAGCACTCTTCTACTCTACTGTGTTTCCCATGGGGTCAGAACAGTGAGCTTGCTCAGAACAAAGAACTGTGCTTCCTACACACACGGCCATATCTAGTTCAATTCTGCTTAAGGACCTGACAAGAACAGTAGATCCTCTTCAGTGCAATACACTGTACTTGCTGGGAACAGACGCCAGTGCTATTTGTCCTGTGTATGGCAATGGCAGCACAATAGTGACTCTTCTTACCAGAAAACAACTCTTGCTCGTAGGACCAGAAACTGCAGGTGATTCAACTCCATTTAGGACTGGGAAACAAAAGCTAGCTCACCTCACATGAAACACACTCTGCTTTTGAGAAAAGAGCACTCTTCTACTCTATTGTGTTTCCTATCGGGTCCGAAGAGTGAGCTTGCTCAGAACAAAAGAACTGTGCTTCCTACACACACGGGCCATATCTAGTTCAACTCTGCTTAGGAAACTGACAAGAACAGTAGATCCTCTTCAGTACAATACACTGTACTTGCAGGGAACAGACGCGAGTGCTATTTGCACTGTGTATGGCAATGGGAGTGCAATAGTGACTTTCCTTACTAGAAAACAACTCTTGCTCGTAAGACCAGAAACTGCATGTGATTCAACTCCATTTAGGACTGGGAAACAAACGCTAGCTCGACTTCCAAGAAACACACTCTGCTTTTGAGAAAAGAGCACTCTTCTACTCTACTGTGTTTCCTATGTGTTCCGAACAGTGAGCTTGCTCAGAACAAAAAAACTGTGCTTCCTACTCACACGGCCATATCTAGTTCAAGTCTGCTTAGGAACGTGACAAAACAGTATATCCCCTTGAATCCAATACACTGTACTTGCTGGGAACAGACGCCAGTGCTATTAGTCCTGTGTATGGCAATGACAGCGCAATAGTGACTCTTCTTACCAGAAAACAACTCTTGCTCATAGGACCAGAAACTGCATGTGATTCAACTCCATTTAGGACTGGGAAACAAACTCTAGCTCGCTTTACAAGAAACACACTTTGCTTTTGAGAAAAGAGCACTCTTCTACTCTACTGTGTTTCCTATAGGGCCAGAACAGTGAGCTTGCTCAGAAAAAAAGAACTGTGCTTCCTACACACACGGGCCATATCTAGTTCAACTCTGCTTAGGAAACTGAGAAGAACAGTAGCTCCTCTTCAGTCCAATACACTGTAATTGCTGGGAACAGACGGGAGGGCTATTTGCACTGTGTATGGCAATGGGAGCACAATGGTGACTTTCCTTACCAGAAAACAACTCTTGCTCGTAGGACCAGAAACTGCATGTGATTCCACTCCATTTAGGACTGGGAAACAAACGGTAGCTCGCCTTACAAGAAACACACTCTGCTTTAGAGAAAAGAGCACTCTTCTATTCTACTGTGTTTCCTATGGGGTCCAAACAGTGAGCTTGCTCAGAACAAAAGAACTGTGCTTCCTACAATCATGGACCATATCTAGTTCAACTCTGCTTAGTAAACTGACAAGAACAGTAGCTCCTATTCAGTCCAATACACTGTACTTGCTGGGAAAAGACGCAAGGGCTATTTGCCTTGTGTAGGGCAATGGGAGCACAATAGTGACTTTCCTTACCAGAAAACAATTCTTGTTCATAGGACCAGAAACTGCATATGATTCAACTCCATTTAGGACTGGGAAACAAACGCTAGCTTGCCTTACAAAAACACACTCTGCTTTTGAGAAATAAGCACTCTTCTACTCTACTGTGTATCCTATAGGGCCAGAAGAGTGAACTTGCTCAGAACATAAGAACTGTGCTTCCTACACACACGGCCATTTCTAGTTCAATTCTGCTTAGGAACCTGACAAGAACAGTAGATCCTCTTCATTACAATACACTGTACTTGCTGGGAACAGACGCCAGTGCTATTTGTCCTGTGTATGGCAATGGCAGCACAATAGTGACTCTTCTTACCATAAAACAACTCGTGGTCGTAGGACTAGAAACTGCATGTGATTCAACTCCATTTAGGACTGGGAAACAAACGTTAGCTCGCCTTACAAGAAACACACTCTGCTTTAGGGAAAAGAGCACTCTTCTACTCTACTGTGTTTCCTATAGGGCCAGAACAGTGAGCTTGCTCAGAACAAAAGAACTGTGCTTCCTACACACAGGCCATAACTAGTTCAACTCTGCTTAGGAAACTGACAAGAACAGTAGCTCCTCTTCAGTCCGATACACTGTACTTGCTGGGATCAGACGCGAGTGCTATTTGCACTGTGTATGGCAATGGGAGCGCAATAGTGACTTTCCTTACCAGAAAACAACTCTTGCTCATAGGACCAGAAACTGCATGTGATTCAACTCCATTTAGGACTGGGATACAAATTCTAGCTCGCCTTACAGAAAACTCACTCTGCTTTTGAGAAAAGAGCACTCTTCTACTCTACTGGGTTTCCTATGGTGTCCGACAGTGAGCTTGCTCAGAACAAAAGAACTGTGCTTCCTACACACGGCCATATCTAGTTCAAATCTGCTTAGGAACCTGACAAGAACAGTAGATCCTCTTCAGTCCAATACACTGTACTTGCTGGGAACAGACGCCAGTGCTGTTTGTCCTGTGTAAGGCAATGGCAGCTCAATAGTGACTCTTCTTACCTGAAAACAACTCTTGCTCGTAGGACCAGAAACTGCATGTGATTCAACTCCATTTAGTACTGGAAACAAACTCTAGCTCGCTTTACAAGAAACACACTCTGCTTTTGAGAAAAGAGCACTCTTCTACTCTACTGTGTTTCTTATAGGGCCAGAACAGTGAGCTTGCTCAGAAAAAAAGAACTGTACTTCCTACACACACGGGCCATATCTAGTTCAAATCTGGTTAGGAAACTGAGAAGAAAAGTAGCTCCTTTTCAGTCCAATACAATGTACATTGTGGGAACAGACGCCAATGCTATTTGCCCTGTGTATGGCAATGGGAGTGCAATAGTGACTTTCCTTACCAGAAAACAACTCTTGCTCGTAGGACCAGAAACTGCATGTGATTCCACTCCATTTAGGACTGGGAAACAAACGCTAGCTCGACTTCCAAGAAACACACTCTGCTTTAGAGAAAAGAGCACTCTTCTACTCTACTGTGTTTCCTATGTGTTCCGAACAGTGAGCTTGCTCAGAACAAAAAAACTGTGCTTCCTACTCACACGGCCATATCTAGTTCAAGTCTGCTTAGGAACGTGACAAAACAGTATATCCCCTTGAATCCAATACACTGTACTTGCTGGGAACAGACGCCAGTGCTATTAGTCCTGTGTATGGCAATGGCAGCGCAATAGTGACTCTTCTTACCAGAGAACAACTCTTGCTCGTAGGAACAGAAACTGCATGTGATTCAACTCCATTTAGGACTGGAAAACAAACTCTAGCTCGCTTTACAAGAAACACACTTTGCTTTTGAGAAAAGAGCACTCTTCTACTCTACTGTGTTTCCTATAGGGCCAGAACAGTGAGCTTGCTCAGAACAAAGAACTGTGCTTCCTACACACACGGGCCATATCTAGTTCAACTCTGCTTAGGAAACTGACAAGAACAGTAGCTCCTATTCAGTCCAATACACTGTACTTGCTGGGAAAAGACGCGAGTGCTATTTGCCTTGTGTAGGGCAATGGGAGCGCAATAGTGACTTTCCTTAACAGAAAAAAACTCTTGTTCATAGGACCAGAAACTGCATGTGATTCAACTCCATTTAGGACTAGGAAACAAACGCTAGCTCTCCTTACAAAAACACACTCTGCTTTTGAGAAAAGAGCACTCTTCTACTCTACTGTGTTTCCTATAGGGCCAGAACAGTGAGCTTGCTCAGAACAAAAGAACTGTGCTTCCTACACACACGGGCCATATCTAGTTCAACTCTTCTTAGGAAACTGACAAGAACGGTAGCTCCTCTTCAGTCCAATACACTGTACTAGCTGGGAACAGACGAGAGTCCTATTTGTACTGTGTATAGAAATAGGAGCGCAATAGTGACTCTTCTTATCAGAAAAAACCTCTTCCTCGTAGGAACAAAAACTGCATGGAATTCAACTCCATTTCTGACTGGGGAAGAAACACTAGCTCGCCTTACAAGAAACACACTCTGCTTTTGAGAAAAGAGCACTCTTTTACTCTACTGTGTTTCCTATAGGGCCAGAACAGTGAGCTTGCTCAGAACAAAAGAACTGTGCTTCCTACACACAGGCCATAACTAGTTCAACTCTGCTTAGGAAACTGACAAGAACAGTAGATCCTCTTCAGTCCGATACACTGTACTTGCTGGGAACAGACGCGAGTGCTATTTGCACTGTGTATGGCAATGGGAGCGCAATAGTGACTTTCCTTACCAGAAAACAACTCTTGCTCGTAGGACCAGAAAATGCATGTGATTCAACTCCATTTAGGACTGGGAAACAAATTCTAACTCGCCTTACAAGAAACTCACTCTGCTTTTGAGAAAAGAGCACTCTTCTACTCTACTGGGTTTCCTATGGTGTCCGACAGTGAGCTTGCTCAGAACAAAAGAACTGTGCTTCCTACACAGGGCCATATCTAGTTCAAATCTGCTTAGGAACCTGACAAGAACAGTAGATCCTCTTCAGTCCAATACACTGTACTTGCTGGGAACAGACGCCAGTGCTATTTGTCCTGTGTATGGCAATGGCAGCTCAATAGTGACTCTTCTTACCAGAAAACAACTCTTGCTCGTAGGACCAGAAACTGCATGTGATTCCACTCCATTTAGGACTGGGAAACAAACGCTAGCTTGCCTTACAAGAAACACACTCTGCTTTAGAGAAAAGAGCACTCTTCTACTCTACTGTGTTTCCTATGGGGTCCAAACAGTGAGCTTGCTCAGAACAAAAGATCTGTGCTTCCTACACACACGGGCCATATCTAGTTCAACTCTGCTTAGGAAACTGACAAGAAAAGTAGCTCCTCTTCAGTCCAATACACTGTACTTGCAGGTTACAGACGTGAGTGCTATTTGCACTCTGTATGGCAATTGGAGCACAATAGTGACTCGTCTTACCAAAAAACAACTCTTGCTCGTAGGACAAACAACTGCATGTGACTCAAATCCATTTAGGAATGGGAAACAAACGCTAGCTCGCCTTACAAGAAACACACTCTGCTTTTGAGAAAAGAGCACTCTTCTACTCTACTGTGTTTCCTATGGGGTCCGAAAAGCGAGTTTCCTCAGAACAAAAGAACTGTGCTTCCTACACACACGGCCATATCTAGTTCAATTCTGCTTAGGAACCTGACAAGAACAGTAGATGCTCTTCAGTCCACTACACTGTACTTGCTGGGAACAGACGCCAGTGCTATTAGTCCTGTGTATGGCAATGGCAGCGCAATAGTGACTCTTCTTACCAGAAAACAACTCTTGCTCGTAGGACCAGAAACTGCATGTGATTCAACTCCATTTAGGACTGGGAAACAAAAGCTAGCTCACCTTACAAGAAACACACTCTGCTTTAGAGAAAAGAGCACTCTTCTACTCTACTGTGTTTCCTAAAGGGTCTGAACAGTGAGCTTGCTCAGAACAAAAGGACTGTGCTTCCTACACACGGGCCATATCTAGTTCAACTCTGCTTAGGAAACTGACAAGAACAGTAGCTCCTCTTCAGTCTGATACAATGTACTTGCTGGGAACAGACGCGAGTGCTATTTGCACTGTGTATGGCAATGGGAGTGCAATAGTGACTTTCCTTACTAGAAAACAACTCTTGCTCGTAAGACCAGAAACTGCATGTGATTCAACTCCATTTAGGACTGGGAAACAAACGCTAGCTCGACTTCCAAGAAACACACTCTGCTTTAGAGAAAAGAGCAATCTTCTATTCTATTGTGTTTCCTATGGGGTCCAAACAGTGAGCTTGCTCAGAACAAAAGAACTGTGCTTCCTACAAACACGGACCATATCTAGTTCAACTCTGCTTAGTAAACTGACAAGAACAGTAGCTCCTATTCAGTCCAATTCACTGTTCTTGCTGGGAAAAGACGCGAGTGCTATTTGCCTTGTGTAGGGCAATGGGAGCACAATAGTGACTTTCCTTACCAGAAAACAATTCTTGTTCATAGGACCAGAAACTGCATATGATTCAACTCCATTTAGGACTGGGAAACAAACGCTAGCTCGCCTTACAAAAACACACTCTGCTTTTGAGAAATAAGCACTCTTCTACTCTACTGTGTATCGTATAGGGCCAGAAGAGTGAACTTGCTCAGAACATAAGAACTGTGCTTCCTACACACACGGCCATATCTAGTTCAATTCTGCTTAGGAACCTGAGAAGAACAGTAGATCCTCTTCATTACAATACACTGTACTTGTTAGGAACAGATGCGAGGGCTATTTGCACTGTGTATGGCAATGGCAGCGCAATAGTGACTTTCCTTACCAGAAAACAACTCTTGCTCGTAGGACCAGAAACTGCATGTGATTCAACTCCATTTAGGACTGGGAAACAAATGCTAGCTCGCCTTACAAGAAACACACTCTGCTTTTGAGAAAAGAGCACTCTTCTACTTTACTGGGTTTCCTATGGTGTCCGACAGTGAGCTTGCTCAGAACAAAAGAACTGTGCTTCCTACACACACGGCCATATCTAGTTCAAATCTGCTTAGGAACCTGACAAGAACAGTAGATCCTCTTCAGTCCAATACACTGTACTTGCTGGGAACAGACGCCAGTGCTATTTGTCCTGTGTATGGCAATGGCAGCTCAATAGTGACTCTTCTTACCAGAAAACAACTCTTGCTCGTAGGACCAGAAACTGCATGTGATTCAACTCCATTTAGGACTGGAAAACAAACTGTAGCTCGCTTTACAAGAAACATACTCTGCTTTTGAGAAAAGAGCACTCTTCTACTCTACTGTGTTTCCTATAGGGCCAGAACAGTGAGCTTGCTCAGAAAAAAAGAACTGTACTTCCTACACACACGGGCAATATCTAGTTCAACTCTGGTTGGGAAACTGAGAAGAAAAGTAGCTCCTTTTCAGTCCAATACAATGTACATGGTGGGAACAGACGCCAATGCTATTTGCCCTGTGTATGGCAATGGGAGCGCAATAGTGACTTTCCTTACCAGAAAACAACTCTTGCTCGTAGGACCAGAAACTGCATGTGATTCCACTCCCATTTAGGACTGGGAAACAAACGCTAGCTTGCCTTACAAGAAACACACTCTGCTTTAGAGAAAAGAGCACTCTTCTACTCTACTGTGTTTCCTATGGGGTCCAAACAGTGAGCTTGCTCAGAAAAAAAGAACTGTACTTCCTACACACACGGGCAATATCTAGTTCAACTCTGGTTGGGAAACTGAGAAGAAAAGTAGCTCGTTTTCAGTCCAATACAATGTACATGGTGGGAACAGACGCCAATGCTATTTGCCCTGTGTATGGCAATGGGAGCGCAATAGTGACTTTCCTTACCAGAAAACAACTCTTGCTCGTAGGACCAGAAACTGCATGTGATTCCACTCCATTTAGGACTGGGAAACAAACGCTAGCTTGCCTTACAAGAAACACACTCTGCTTTAGAGAAAAGAGCACTCTTCTACTCTACTGTGTTTCCTATGGGGTCCAAACAGTGAGCTTGCTCAGAACAAAAGATCTGTGCTTCCTACACACACGGGCCATATCTAGTTCAACTCTGCTTAGGAAACTGACAAGAACAGTAGCTCCTCTTCAGTCCAATACACTGTACTTGCAGGGAAAAGATGCGAGTGCTATTTGCACTGTGTATGGCAATTGGAGCACAATAGTGACTCGTCTTACCAGAAAACAACTCTTGCTCGTAGGACAAACAACTGCATGTGACTCAAATCCATTTAGGACTGGGAAACAAACGCTAGCTCGCCTTACAAGAAACACACTCTGCTTTTGAGAAAAGAGCACTCCTCTACTCTACTGTGTTTCCTATGGGGTCCGAAAAGCGAGTTTCCTCAGAACAAAAGAACTGTGCTTCCTACACACACGGCCATATCTAGTTCAATTCTGCTTAAGAACCTGACAAGAACAGTAGATCCTCTTCAGTCCACTACACTGTACTTGCTGGGAACAGACGCCATTGCTATTAGTCCTGTGTATGGCAATGGCAGCACAATAGTGACTCTTCTTACCAGAAAACAACTCTTGCTCGTAGGACCAGAAACTGCATGTGATTCAACTCCATTTAGGACTGGGAAACAAAAGCTAGCTCACCCTACAAGAAACACACTCTGCTTTAGAGAAAAGAGCACTCTTCTACTCTACTGTGTTTCCTAAAGTGTCCGAACAGTGAGCTTGCTCAGAACAAAAGGACTGTGCTTCCTACACACGGGCCATATCTAGTTCAACTCTGCTTAGGAAACTGACAAGAACAGTAGCTCCTCTTCAGTCTGATACACTGTACTTGCTGGGAACAGACGGGAGTGCTATTTGCACTGTGTATGGCAATGGGAGTGCAATAGTGACTTTCCTTACTAGAAAACAACTCTTGCTCGTAAGACCAGAAACTGCATGTGATTCAACTCCATTTAGGGACTGGGAAACAAATGCTAGCTCACCTTACATGAAACACACTCTGTTTTTGAGAAAAGAGCACTCTTCTACTCTACTGTGTTTCTTATGGGGTCCGAACAGTGAGCTTGCTCAGAACAAAGAACAGTGCTTCCTACACACACGGGCCATATCTAGTTCAACTCTGCTTAGGAAACTGACAAGAACAGTAGCTCCTCTTCCGTCCAATACACTGTACTTGCGGGGAACAGACGCGAGTGCTATTTGCACTGTGTATGGCAATTGGAGCACAATAGTGACATGTCTTACCAGAAAACAACTCTTACTCAAAGGAAAAAAACTGCATGTGACTCAACTCCATTTAGGACTGGGAAACAAACGCTAGCTCGATCTCCAAGAAACACACTCTGCTTTTGAGAAAAGAGCACTCTTCTACTCTACTGTGTTTCCTATGTGTTCCAAACAGTGAGCTTGCTCAGAACAAAAAAACTGTGCTTCCTACACACACGGCCATATCTAGTTCAATTCTGCTTAGCAACCTGACAAGAACAGTAGATCCTCTTCAGTCCAATACACTGTACTTGCTGGGAACAGACGCAGTGCTATTTGTCCTGTGTATGGCAAAGGCAGCGCAATAGTGTCTCTTCTTACCAGAAAACAACTCTTGCTCGTAGGACCAGAAACTGCATGTGATTCAACTCCATTTAGGACTGGGAAACAAACTCTAGCTAGCTTTACAAGAAACACACTCTGCTTTTGAGAAAAGAGCACTCTTCTACTCTACTGTGTTTCCTATAGCGCCAGAACAGTGAGCTTGCTCAGAAAAAAAGAACTGTACTTTATCACACACGGGACATATCTAGTTCAACTCTGCTTAGGAAACTGAGAAGAACAGTAGCTCCTCTTCAGTCCAATACACTGTACTTGCTGGGAACAGACGGGAGGGCTATTTGCACTGTGTATGGCAATGGGAGCACAATAGTGACTTTCCTTACCAGAAAACAACTCTTGCTTGTAGGACCAAAAACTGCATGTGATTCAACTCCATTTAGGACTGGGAAACAAACTCTAGCTCGCCTTACAAGAAACACACTCTGCTTTAGAGAAAAGAGCACTCTTCTACTCTACTGTGTTTCCTATGGGGTCCAAACAGTGAGCTTGCTCAGAACAAAAGAACTGTGCTTCCTACACACACGGACCATATCTAGTTCAACTCTGCTTAGTAAACTGACAAGAACAGTAGCTCCTATTCAGTCCAATACACTGTACTTGCTGGGAAAAGACGCGAGTGCTATTTGCCTTGTGTAGGGCAATGGGAGCACAATAGTGACTTTCCTTACCAGAAAACAATTCTTGTTCATAGGACCAGAAACTGCATATGATTCAACTCCATTTAGGACTGGGAAACAAACGCTAGCTCGCCTTACAAAACACACTCTGCTTTTGAGAAATAAGCACTCTTCTACTCTACTGTGTATCGTATAGGGCCAGAAGAGTGAACTTGCTCAGAACATAAGAACTGTGCTTCCTACACACACGGCCATATCTAGTTCAATTCTGCTTAGGAACCTGAGAAGAACAGTAGATCCTCTTCATTACAATACACTGTACTTGCTGGGAACAGACGCCAGTGCTATTTGTCCTGTGTATGGCAATGGCAGCGCAATAGTGACTCTTCTTACCATAAAACAACTCATGCTCGTAGGACTAGAAACTGCATGTGATTCAACTCCATTTAGGACTGGGAAACAAACGTTAGCTCGCCTTACAAGAAACACACTCTGCTTTAGGGAAAAGAGCACTCTTCTACTCTACTGGGTATCCTATGGTGTCCGACAGTGAGCTTGCTCAGAACAAAAGAACTGTGCTTCCTACACACACGGCCATATCTAGTTCAAATCTGCTTAGGAACCTGACAAGAACAGTAGATCCTCTTCAGTCCAATACACTGTACTTGCTGGGAACAGACGCCAGTGCTATTTGTCCTGTGTATGGCAATGGCAGCTCAATAGTGACTCTTCTTACCAGAAAACAACACTTGCTCGTAGGACCAGAAACTGCATGTGATTCAACTCCATTTAGGACTGGAAAACAAACTGTAGCTCGCTTTACAAGAAACACACTCTACTTTTGAGAAAAGAGCACTCTTCTACTCTACTGTGTTTCCTATAGGGCCAGAACAGTGAGCTTGCTCAGAAAAAAAGAACTGTACTTCCTACACACACGGGCAATATCTAGTTCAACTCTGGTTGGGAAACTGAGAAGAAAAGTAGCTCGTTTTCAGTCCAATACAATGTACATGGTGGGAACAGACGCCAATGCTATTTGCCCTGTGTATGGCAATGGGAGCGCAATAGTGACTTTCCTTACCAGAAAACAACTCTTGCTCGTAGGACCAGAAACTGCATGTGATTCCACTCCATTTAGGACTGGGAAACAAACGCTAGCTTGCCTTACAAGAAACACACTCTGCTTTAGAGAAAAGAGCACTCTTCTACTCTACTGTGTTTCCTATGGGGTCCAAACAGTGAGCTTGCTCAGAACAAAAGATCTGTGCTTCCTACACACACGGGCCATATCTAGTTCAACTCTGCTTAGGAAACTGACAAGAACAGTAGCTCCTCTTCAGTCCAATACACTGTACTTGCAGGGAAAAGATGCGAGTGCTATTTGCACTGTGTATGGCAATTGGAGCACAATAGTGACTCGTCTTACCAGAAAACAACTCTTGCTCGTAGGACAAACAACTGCATGTGACTCAAATCCATTTAGGACTGGGAAACAAACGCTAGCTCGCCTTACAAGAAACACACTCTGCTTTTGAGAAAAGAGCACTCTTCTACTCTACTGTGTTTCCTATGGGGTCCGAAAAGCGAGTTTCCTCAGAACAAAAGAACTGTGCTTCCTACACACACGGCCATATCTAGTTCAATTCTGCTTAGGAACCTGACAAGAACAGTAGATCCTCTTCAGTCCACTACACTGTACTTGCTGGGAACAGACGCCATTGCTATTAGTCCTGTGTATGGCAATGGCAGGGCAATAGTGACTCTTCTTACCAGAAAACAACTCTTGCTCGTAGGACCAGAAACTGCATGTGATTCAACTCCATTTAGGACTGGGAAACAAAAGCTAGCTCACCCTACAAGAAACACACTCTGCTTTAGAGAAAAGAGCACTCTTCTACTCTACTGTGTTTCCTAAAGTGTCCGAACAGTGAGCTTGCTCAGAACAGAAGGACTGTGCTTCCTACACACGGGCCATATCTAGTTCAACTCTGCTTAGGAAACTGACCAGAACAGTAGCTCCTCTTCAGTCTGATACACTGTACTTGCTGGGAACAGACGGGAGTGCTATTTGCACTGTGTATGGCAATGGGAGTGCAATAGTGACTTTCCTTACTAGAAAACAACTCTTGCTCGTAAGACCAGAAACTGCATGTGATTCAACTCCATTTAGGACTGGGAAACAAATGCTAGCTCACCTTACATGAAACACACTCTGTTTTTGAGAAAAGAGCACTCTTCTACTCTACTGTGTTTCCTATGGGGTCCGAACAGTGAGCTTGCTCAGAACAAAGAACAGTGCTTCCTACACACACGGGCCATATCTAGTTCAACTCTGCTTAGGAAACTGACAAGAACAGTAGCTCCTCTTCCGTCCAATACACTGTACTTGCGGGGAACAGACGCGAGTGCTATTTGCACTGTGTATGGCAATTGGAGCACAATAGTGACATGTCTTACCAGAAAACAACTCTTACTCAAAGGAAAAAAACTGCATGTGACTCAACTCCATTTAGGACTGGGAAACAAACGCTAGCTCGACTTCCAAGAAACACACTCTGCTTTTGAGAAAAGAGCACTCTTCTACTCTACTGTGTTTCCTATGTGTTCCGAACAGTGAGCTTGCTCAGAACAAAAAAACTGTGCTTCCTACACACACGGCCATATCTAGTTCAATTCTGCTTAGCAACCTGACAAGAACAGTAGATCCTCTTCAGTCCAATACACTGTACTTGCTGGGAACAGACGCCAGTGCTATTTGTCCTGTGTATGGCAAAGGCAGCGCAATAGTGTCTCTTCTTACCAGAAAACAACTCTTGCTCGTAGGACCAGAAACTGCATGTGATTCAACTAGATTTAGGACTGGGAAACAAACTCAAGCTAGCTTTACAAGAAAAACACTCTGCTTTTGAGAAAAGAGCACTCTTCTACTCTACTGTGTTTCCTATAGCGCCAGAACAGTGAGCTTGCTCAGAAAAAAAGAACTGTACTTCCTACACACACGGGACATATCTAGTTCAACTCTGCTTAGGAAACTGAGAAGAACAGTAGCTCCTCTTCAGTCCAATACACTGTACTTGCTGGGAACAGACGGGAGGGCTATTTGCACTGTGTATGGCAATGGGAGCACAATAGTGACTTTCCTTACCAGAAAACAACTCTTGCTTGTAGGACCAAAAACTGCATGTGATTCAACTCCATTTAGGACTGGGAAACAAACTCTAGCTCGCCTTACAAGAAACACACTCTGCTTTAGAGAAAAGAGCACTCTTCTACTCTACTGTGTTTCCTATGGGGTCCAAACAGTGAGCTTGCTCAGAACAAAAGAACTGTGCTTCCTACACACACGGACCATATCTAGTTCAACTCTGCTTAGTAAACTGACAAGAACAGTAGCTCCTATTCAGTCCAATACACTGTACTTGCTGGGAAAAGACGCGAGTGCTATTTGCCTTGTGTAGGGCAATGGGAGCACAATAGTGACTTTCCTTACCAGAAAACAATTCTTGTTCATAGGACCAGAAACTGCATATGATTCAACTCCATTTAGGACTGGGAAACAAACGCTAGCTCGCCTTACAAAAACACACTCTGCTTTTGAGAAATAAGCACTCTTCTACTCTACTGTGTATCCTATAGGGCCAGAAGAGTGAACTTGCTCCGAACATAAGAACTGTGCTTCCTACACACACGGCCATATCTAGTTCAATTCTGCTTATGAACCTGAGAAGAACAGTAGATCCTCTTCATTACAATACACTGTACTTGTTAGGAACAGACGCGAGTGCTATTTGCACTGTGTATGGCAATGGCAGCGCAATAGTGACTTTCCTTACCAGAAAACAACTCTTGCTCGTAGGACCAGAAACTGCATGTGATTCAACTCCATTTAGGACTGGGAAACAAATGCTAGCTCGCCTTACAAGAAACACACTCTGCTTTTGAGAAAAGAGCACTCTTCTACTTTACTGGGTTTCCTATGGTGTCCGACAGTGAGCTTGCTCAGAACAAAAGAACTGTGCTTCCTACACACACGGCCATATCTAGTTCAAATCTGCTTAGGAACCTGACAAGAACAGTAGATCCTCTTCAGTCCAATACACTGTACTTGCTGGGAACAGACGCCAGTGCTATTTGTCCTGTGTATGGCAATGGCAGCTCAATAGTGACTCTTCTTACCAGAAAACAACTCTTGCTCGTAGGACCAGAAACTGCATGTGATTCAACTCCATTTAGGACTGGAAAACAAACTGTAGCTCGCTTTACAAGAAACATACTCTGCTTTTGAGAAAAGAGCACTCTTCTACTCTACTGTGTTTCCTATAGGGCCAGAACAGTGAGCTTGCTCAGAAAAAAAGAACTGTACTTCCTACACACACGGGCAATATCTAGTTCAACTCTGGTTGGGAAACTGAGAAGAAAAGTAGCTCCTTTTCAGTCCAATACAATGTACATGGTGGGAACAGACGCCAATGCTATTTGCCCTGTGTATGGCAATGGGAGCGCAATAGTGACTTTCCTTACCAGAAAACAACTCTTGCTCGTAGGACCAGAAACTGCATGTGATTCCACTCCATTTAGGACTGGGAAACAAACGCTAGCTTGCCTTACAAGAAACACACTCTGCTTTAGAGAAAAGAGCACTCTTCTACTCTACTGTGTTTCCTATGGGGTCCAAACAGTGAGCTTGCTCAGAAAAAAAGAACTGTACTTCCTACACACACGGGCAATATCTAGTTCAACTCTGGTTGGGAAACTGAGAAGAAAAGTAGCTCGTTTTCAGTCCAATACAATGTACATGGTGGGAACAGACGCCAATGCTATTTTCCCTGTGTATGGCAATGGGAGCGCAATAGTGACTTTCCTTACCAGAAAACAACTCTTGCTCGTAGGACCAGAAACTGCATGTGATTCCACTCCATTTAGGACTGGGAAACAAACGCTAGCTTGTCTTACAAGAAACACACTCTGCTTTAGAGAAAAGAGCACTCTTCTACTCTACTGTGTTTCCTATGGGGTCCAAACAGTGAGCTTGCTCAGAACAAAAGATCTGTGCTTCCTACACACACGGGCCATATCTAGTTCAACTCTGCTTAGGAAACTGACAAGAACAGTAGCTCCTCTTCAGTCCAATACACTGTACTTGCAGGGAAAAGATGCGAGTGCTATTTGCACTGTGTATGGCAATTGGAGCACAATAGTGACTCGTCTTACCAGAAAACAACTCTTGCTCGTAGGACAAACAACTGCATGTAACTCAAATCCATTTAGGACTGGGAAACAAACGCTAGCTCGCCTTACAAGAAACACACTCTGCTTTTGAGAAAAGAGCACTCTTCTACTCTACTGTGTTTCCTATGGGGTCCGAAAAGCGAGTTTCCTCAGAACAAAAGAACTGTGCTTCCTACACACACGGCCATATCTAGTTCAATTCTGCTTAGGAACCTGACAAGAACAGTAGATCCTCTTCAGTCCACTACACTGTACTTGCTGGGAACAGACGCCATTGCTATTAGTCCTGTGTATGGCAATGGCAGCGCAATAGTGACTCTTCTTACCAGAAAACAACTCTTGCTCGTAGGACCAGAAACTGCATGTGATTCAACTCCATTTAGGACTGGGAAACAAAAGCTAGCTCACCCTACAAGAAACACACTCTGCTTTAGAGAAAAGAGCACTCTTCTACTCTACTGTGTTTCCTAAAGTGTCCGAACAGTGAGCTTGCTCAGAACAAAAGGACTGTGCTTTCTACACACGGGCCATATCTAGTTCAACTCTGCTTAGGAAACTGACAAGAACAGTAGCTCCTCTTCAGTCTGATACACTGTACTTGCTGGGAACAGACGGGAGTGCTATTTGCACTGTGTATGTCAATGGGAGTGCAATAGTGACTTTCCTTACTAGAAAACAACTCTTGCTCGTAAGACCAGAAACTGCATGTGATTCAACTCCATTTAGGACTGGGAAACAAATGCTAGCTCACCTTACATGAAACACACTCTGTTTTTGAGAAAAGAGCACTCTTCTACTCTACTGTGTTTCCTATGGGGTCCGAACAGTGAGCTTGCTCAGAACAAAGAACAGTGCTTCCTACACACACGGGCCATATCTAGTTCAACTCTGCTTAGGAAACTGACAAGAACAGTAGCTCCTCTTCTGTCCAATACACTGTACTTGCGGGGAACAGACGCGAGTGCTATTTGCACTGTGTATGGCAATTGGAGCACAATAGTGACATGTCTTACCAGAAAACAACTCTTACTCAAAGGAAAAAAACTGCATGTGACTCAACTCCATTTAGGACTGGGAAACAAACGCTAGCTCGACTTCCAAGAAACACACTCTGCTTTTGAGAAAAGAGCACTCTTCTACTCTACTGTGTTTCCTATGTGTTCCGAACAGTGAGCTTGCTCAGAACAAAAAAACTGTGCTTCCTACACACACGGCCATATCTAGTTCAATTCTGCTTAGCAACCTGACAAGAACAGTAGATCCTCTTCAGTCCAATACACTGTACTTGCTGGGAACAGACGCCAGTGCTATTTGTCCTGTGTATGGCAAAGGCAGCGCAATAGTGTCTCTTCTTACCAGAAAACAACTCTTGCTCGTAGGACCAGAAACTGCATGTGATTCAACTCCATTTAGGACTGGGAAACAAACTCTAGCTAGCTTTACAAGAAACACACTCTGCTTTTGAGAAAAGAGCACTCTTCTACTCTACTGTGTTTCCTATGGGGTCCGAAAAGCGAGTTTCCTCAGAACAAAAGAACTGTGCTTCCTACACACACGGCCATATCTAGTTCAATTCTGCTTTGGAACCTGACAAGAACAGTAGATCCTCTTCAGTCCAATACACTGTACTTGCTGGGAACAGACGGGAGGGCTATTTGCACTGTGTATGGCAATGGGAGCACAATAGTGACTTTCCCTACCAGAAAACAACTCTTGCTCGTAGGACCAGAAACTGCATGTGATTCAACTCCATTTAGGACTGGGAAACAATCTCTAGCTCGCCTTACAAGAAACACACTCTGCTTTAGAGAAAAGAGCACTCTTCTACTCTACTGTGTTTCCTATGGGGTCCAAACAGTGAGCTTGCTCAGAACAAAAGAACTGTGCTTCCTACACACACGGACCATATCTAGTTCAACTCTGCTTAGTAAACTGACAAGAACAGTAGCCTCTATTCAGTCCAATACACTGTACTTGCTGGGAAAAGACGCGAGTGCTATTTGCCTTGTGTAGGGCAATGGGAGTGCAATATTGACTCTTCTTACCATAAAACAACTCTTGCTCATAGGACTAGAATCTGCATGTGATTCAACTCCATTTACTGCGAAACAAACGCTAGCTCGCCTTACAAGAAACACACTCTGCTTTAGGGAAAAGAGCACTCTTCTACACTATTGTGTTTCCTATAGGGCCAGTACAGTGAGCTTGCTCAGAACAAAAGACCTGTGCTTCCCACACACGGGCCATAACTAGTTCAACTCTGCTTAGGAAACTGACAAGAACAGTAGCTCCTCATCAGTCCGATACACTGTACTTGCTGGGAACAGACTCGAGTGCTTTTTGCACTGTGTATGGCAATGGGAGCGTAATAGTGACTTTCCTACCAGAAAACAACTCTTGCTCGTAGGACCAGAAACCGCATGTGATTCAACTCCATTTAGGACTGGGAAACAAATGCTAGCTCGCCTTACATGAAACACACTCTGCTTTTGAGAAAAGAGCACTCTTCTACTCT
>NW_026737074.1:0-51192 GCF_949786415.1 Peromyscus eremicus | reverse complement strand
GTGTGCACACCTCCACAGGGACACACTCATTCTAACAGTTCAGTGTGCACACCTCCATGTGGGCACAGTCATTCTAACAGTTCAATGTGCACACCTCCATGTGGACACAGTCATTCTAACATTCAGTGTGCACACCTCCATGTGGACACACTCATTCTAAGAGTTCAGTGTGCACACCTCCATGTGGACACACTCATTCTAACAGTTCAGTTGTGCACAACTCCAGGTGGGCACACTCATTCTAACAGTTAAGTGTGCTCACCTCCATGTGTGCATACTCATTCTAACAGAACAGTGTGCACACCTCCATGTGGGCACACTCATTCTAACAGTTCAGTGGGCACACCTCCATGTGGACACACTCATTCTAACAGTTCATTGTGCACACCTCCATGTGGACACACTCATTCTATCAGTTCAGTGTGCACACCTCCACAGGGATACACTCATTCTAACAGTTCAGTGTGCACACCTCCATGTGGACACACTCATTCTAACAGTTCAGTGTGCACACCTCTATGTGGGCACACTCATTTTAACAGTTCAGTGTGTACACCTCCATGTGGACACACTCATTCTAACAGTTCAGTGTGAACACCTCCATGTGGACACACTCATTCTAACAGTTCAGTGTGCACACCTCTATGTGGACACACTCATTCTAACAGTTCAGTGTGCACACCTCCATGTGGACACACTCATTCTAACAATACAGTGTGCACACCTCCATGTGGACATATTCTAACAATTCAGTGTGCACACCTCCATGTGGGCACACTCATTCTAACAGTTCAGTGTGCACACCTCCATGTGCACACACTCATTCTAACAGTTCAGTGTGCATACCTCCATGTGGACACACTCATTCTAACAGTTCAGTGTGCACATCTCCACAGGGATACACTCATTCTAACAGTTCAGTGTGCACACCTCCATGTGGACACACTCAATCTAACAGTTCAGTGTGCATACCTCCATGTGGACACACTCATTCTAACAGTTCAGTGTGCACACCTCCACAGGGACACACTCATTCTAACAGTTCAGTGTGCACACCTCCATGTGGGCACAGTTTTTCTAACAGTTCAGTGTGCACACCTCCATGTGGACACAGTCATTCTAACAGTTCAGTGTGCACACCACCATGTGGACACACTGATTCTAACAGTTCAGTGTGCACACCTCCATGTGGACAAACTCATTCTAACAGTTCAGTGTGCACATCTCCACAGGGATACACTCATTCTAACATTTCAGTGTGCACACCTCCATGTGGACACACTCAATCTAACAGTTCAGTGTGCACACCTCCATGTGGGCACACTCATTCCAACAGTTCAGTGTGCACATCTCCATGTGGACACACTCATTCTAACAGTTCAGTGTTCACACCTCCATGTGGACACACTCATTCTAACAGTTCAGTGTGCACACCTCCACAGGGACACAGTCATTCTAACAGTTCAGTGTGCACACCTCCATGTGGACACAGTCATTCTAACAGTTCAGTGTGCACACCTCCATGTGGACACACTCATTCTAACAGTTCAGTGTGCACACCTCTATGTGGACACACTCATTCTAACAGTTCAGTGTGCACACCTCCATGTGGGCACACTCATTCTAACAGTTCAGTGTGCACACTTCCATGTGGGCACACTCATTCTAACAGTTCAGTGTCCGCACCCCCATGTGGACACACTCATTCTAACAGCTCAGTGAGCACACCTCCACAGGGACACACTCATTCTAACAGTTCAGTGAGCACACCTCCATGTGGGCACAGTCATTCTAACAGTTCAGTGTGCACACCTCCAAGTGGACACAGTCAATCTAACAGTTCATTGTGCACACCTCCATGTGGGCACACTCATTCTAACAGTTCAGTGTGCACACCTCCATGTGGACACACTCTATCTAACACTTCAGTGGGCACACCTCCATGTGGACACACTCATTCTAACAGTTCAGTGTGCACACCTCCACAGAGACACACTCATTCTAACAGTTCAGTGTGCACACCTCCATGTGGGCACAGTCTTTCTAACAGTTCAGTGTGCACACCTCCATGTGGACACAGTCATTCTAACAGTTTAGTGTGCACACCACCATGTGGACACACTCATTCTAACAGTTCAGTGTGCACACCTCCATGTGGACAAACTCATTCTAACAGTTCAGTGTGCACATCTCCACAGGGATACACTCATTCTAACACTTCAGTGTGCACACCTCCATGTGGACACACTCATTCTAACAGTTCAGTGTGCACACCTCCATGTGGACACACTCATTCTAACAGTTCAGTGTGCACACCTCCATGTGGACACACTCATTCTAACAGTTCAGTGTACACACCTCCATGTGGACACACTCAATCTAACAGTTCAGTGTGCACACCTCCATGTGGGCACACTCATTCTAACAGTTCAGTGTGCACATCTCCATGTGGACACACTCATTCTAACAGTTCAGTGTGCACACCTCCATGTGGACACACTCATTCTAACAGTTCAGTGTGCACACCTCCACAGGGACACAGTCATTCTAACAGTTCAGTGTGCACACCTCCATGTGGACACAGTCATTCTAACAGTTCAGTGTGCACACCTCCATGTGGACACACTCATTCTAACAGTTCAGAGTGCACACCTCTATGTGGACACACTCATTCTAACAGTTCAGTGTGCACACCTCCATGTGGGCACAGTCTTTCTAACAGTTCAATGTGCACACCTCCATGTGGACACACTCAATCTAACTGTTCAGTGTGCACACCTCCATGTGGGCACACTCATTCTAACAGTTCAGTGTGCACACCTCCATGTGGAAACACTCATTCTAACAGTTAAGTGTGCACACCTCCATGTGGAAACACTCATTCTAACAGTTAAGTGTGCACACCTCCACAGGGACACAGTCATTCTAACAGTTCAGTGTGCACACTTCCATGTGGACACACTCATTCTAACAGTTCAGAGTGCACACCTCTATGTGGAAACACTCATTCTAACAGTTCAGTGTGCACACCTCCATGTGGACACACTCAATCTAACTGTTCAGTGTGCACACCTCCATGTGGGCACACTCATTCTAACAGTTCAGTGTGCACACCTCCATGTGGAAACACTCATTCTAACAGTTAAGTGTGCACACCTCCACAGGGACACAGTCATTCTAACAGTTCAGTGTGCACACTTCCATGTGGACACACTCATTCTAACAGTTCAGAGTGCACACCTCTATGTGGAAACACTCATTCTAACAGTTCAGTGTGCACACCTCCATGTGGGCACACTCATTCTAACAGTTCAATGTGCACACCTCCATGTGGACACACTCAATCTAACTGTTCAGTGTGCACACCTCCATGTGGGCACACTCATTCTAACAGTTCAGTGTGCACACCTCCATGTGGAAACACTCATTCTAACAGTTAAGTGTGCACACCTCCACAGGGACACAGTCATTCTAACAGTTCAGTGTGCACACTTCCATGTGGACACACTCATTCTAACAGTTCAGAGTGCACACCTCTATGTGGAAACACTCATTCTAACAGTTCAGTGTGCACACCTCCATGTGAACATATTCTAACAGTTCAGTGTGCACACCTCCAAGTGGACACACTCATTCAAACAGTTCAGTGTGCACACCTCCATGTGGACACACTCATTCTAACAGTTCAGTGTGCACATCTCTACAGGGATACACTCATTCTAACAGATCAGTGTGCACATCTCCATGTGGACACACTCATTCTAACAGTTCAGTGTGCACACCTCCAAAGAGACACAGTCATTCTAACAGTTCAGTGTGCACACCTCCACAGGGACACACTCATTCTAACAGTTCAGTGTGCACACCTCCATGTGGGCACAGTCATTCTAACAGTTCAATGTGCACACCTCCATGTGGACACAGTCATTCTAACATTCAGTGTGCACACCTCCATGTGGACACACTCATTCTAAGAGTTCAGTGTGCACACCTCCATGTGGACACACTCATTCTAACAGTTCAGTTGTGCACAACTCCAGGTGGGCACACTCATTCTAACAGTTAAGTGTGCTCACCTCCATGTGTGCATACTCATTCTAACAGAACAGTGTGCACACCTCCATGTGGGCACACTCATTCTAACAGTTCAGTGGGCACACCTCCATGTGGACACACTCATTCTAACAGTTCATTGTGCACACCTCCATGTGGACACACTCATTCTAACAGTTCAGTGTGCACACCTCCACAGGGATACACTCATTCTAACAGTTCAGTGTGCACACCTCCATGTGGACACACTCATTCTAACAGTTCAGTGTGCACACCTCTATGTGGGCACACTCATTTTAACAGTTCAGTGTGTACACCTCCATGTGGACACACTCATTCTAACAGTTCAGTGTGAACACCTCCATGTGGACACACTCATTCTAACAGTTCAGTGTGCACACCTCTATGTGGACACACTCATTCTAACAGTTCAGTGTGCACACCTCCATGTGGACACACTCATTCTAACAATACAGTGTGCACACCTCCATGTGGACATATTCTAACAATTCAGTGTGCACACCTCCATGTGGGCACACTCATTCTAACAGTTCAGTGTGCACACCTCCATGTGCACACACTCATTCTAACAGTTCAGTGTGCATACCTCCATGTGGACACACTCATTCTAACAGTTCAGTGTGCACATCTCCACAGGGATACACTCATTCTAACAGTTCAGTGTGCACACCTCCATGTGGACACACTCAATCTAACAGTTCAGTGTGCATACCTCCATGTGGACACACTCATTCTAACAGTTCAGTGTGCACACCTCCACAGGGACACACTCATTCTAACAGTTCAGTGTGCACACCTCCATGTGGGCACAGTTTTTCTAACAGTTCAGTGTGCACACCTCCATGTGGACACAGTCATTCTAACAGTTCAGTGTGCACACCACCATGTGGACACACTGATTCTAACAGTTCAGTGTGCACACCTCCATGTGGACAAACTCATTCTAACAGTTCAGTGTGCACATCTCCACAGGGATACACTCATTCTAACAGTTCAGTGTGCACACCTCCATGTGGACACACTCAATCTAACAGTTCAGTGTGCACACCTCCATGTGGGCACACTCATTCCAACAGTTCAGTGTGCACATCTCCATGTGGACACACTCATTCTAACAGTTCAGTGTTCACACCTCCATGTGGACACACTCATTCTAACAGTTCAGTGTGCACACCTCCACAGGGACACAGTCATTCTAACAGTTCAGTGTGCACACCTCCATGTGGACACAGTCATTCTAACAGTTCAGTGTGCACACCTCCATGTGGACACACTCATTCTAACAGTTCAGTGTGCACACCTCTAAGTGGACACACTCATTCTAACAGTTCAGTGTGCACACCTCCATGTGGGCACACTCATTCTAACAGTTCAGTGTGCACACTTCCATGTGGGCACACTCATTCTAACAGTTCAGTGTCCGCACCCCCATGTGGACACACTCATTCTAACAGCTCAGTGAGCACACCTCCACAGGGACACACTCATTCTAACAGTTCAGTGAGCACACCTCCATGTGGGCACAGTCATTCTAACAGTTCAGTGTGCACACCTCCAAGTGGACACAGTCAATCTAACAGTTCATTGTGCACACCTCCATGTGGGCACACTCATTCTAACAGTTCAGTGTGCACACCTCCATGTGGACACAGTCATTCTTACAGTTCAGTGTGCACAACTCCATGTGGGCACACTCATTCTAACAGTTCAGTGTGCACACCTCCATGTGGACACACTCATGCTAACAGTTCAGTGTGCACACCTCCATGTGGGCACACTCATTCTAATAGTTCAGTGTGCACACCTCCATGTGGGCACACTCATTCTAACAGTTCAGTGTGCACACCTCCATGTGGGCACACTCATTCTAACAGTTCAGTGTACACACCTCCATGTGGACACACTCATTCTAACAGTTCAGTGTGCACATCTCCATGTGTGCAAACTCATTCTAACAGTTAAGTGTGCACACCTCCATTTGGGCACACTCATTCTAACAGTTCAGTGTGCACACTTAAAATGTGGGCTCACTCATTCTAACAGTTCAGTGTGCACACCTCCATGTGGGCACACTCATTCTAAAAGTTCAGTGTGCACACCTCAATGTGGACACACTCATTCTAACAGTTCAGTGTGTACACCTCCATGTGGGCACACTCATTCTAACAGTTCAGTGTGCACACCTCCATGTGGGCACACTCATTCTAACAGTTCAGTGTGCACACCTCCATGTGGGCACACTCATTCTAACAGTTCTGTGTACACACCTCCATGTGGACACACTCATTCTAACAGTTCAGTGTGCACATCTCCATGTGTGCAAACTCATTCTATCAGTTCAGTGTGCACACCTCCATTTGGGCACACTCATTCTAACAGTTCAGTGTGCACACTTAAAATGTGGGCTCACTCATTCTAACAGTTCAGTGTGCACACCTCCATGTGGGCACACTCATTCTAAAAGTTCAGTGTGCACACCTCAATGTGGACACACTCATTCTAACAGTTCAGTGTGTACACCTCCATGTGGGCACACTCATTCTAACAGTTCAGTGTGCACACCTCCATGTGGGCACACTCATTCTAACAGTTCAGTGTGCACACCTCCATGTGGGCACACTCATTCTAACAGTTCTGTGTACACACCTCCATGTGGACACACTCATTCTAACAGTTCAGTGTGCACATCTCCATGTGTGCAAACTCATTCTATCAGTTCAGTGTGCACACCTCCATTTGGGCACACTCATTCTAACAGTTCAGTGTGCACACTTAAAATGTGGGCTCACTCATTCTAACAGTTCAGTGTGAACACCTCCATGTGGACAAATTCTAACACTTCAGTGTGCACACCTCCATGTGGGCACACTCATTCTAACAGTTCAGTGTGCACATCTCCATGTGGACACACTCATTCTAACAGTTCAGTGTGCACACCTCCATGTGGACACACTCATTCTAACAGTTCAGTGTGCACACCTCCACAGGGACACAGTCATTCTAACAGTTCAGTGTGCACACCTCCATGTGGACACAGTCATTCTAACAGTTCAGTGTGCACACCTCCATGTGGACACACTCATTCTAACAGTTCAGAGTGCACACCTCTATGTGGACACACTCATTCTAACAGTTCAGTGTGCACACCTCCATGTGGGCACAGTCTTTCTAACAGTTCAATGTGCACACCTCCATGTGGACACACTCAATCTAACTGTTCAGTGTGCACACCTCCATGTGGGCACACTCATTCTAACAGTTCAGTGTGCACACCTCCATGTGGAAACACTCATTCTAACAGTTAAGTGTGCACACCTCCACAGGGACACAGTCATTCTAACAGTTCAGTGTGCACACTTCCATGTGGACACACTCATTCTAACAGTTCAGAGTGCACACCTCTATGTGGAAACACTCATTCTAACAGTTCAGTGTTCACACCTCCATGTGGACACACTCATTCTAACAGTTCAGTGTGCACACCTCCATGTGAACATATTCTAACAGTTCAGTGTGCACACCTCCAAGTGGACACACTCATTCAAACAGTTCAGTGTGCACACCTCCATGTGGACACACTCATTCTAACAGTTCAGTGTGCACATCTCTACAGGGATACACTCATTCTAACAGATCAGTGTGCACATCTCCATGTGGACACACTCATTCTAACAGTTCAGTGTGCACACCTCCAAAGAGACACAGTCATTCTAACAGTTCAGTGTGCACACCTCCACAGGGACACACTCATTCTAACAGTTCAGTGTGCACACCTCCATGTGGGCACAGTCATTCTAACAGTTCAATGTGCACACCTCCATGTGGACACAGTCATTCTAACATTCAGTGTGCACACCTCCATGTGGACACACTCATTCTAAGAGTTCAGTGTGCACACCTCCATGTGGACACACTCATTCTAACAGTTCAGTTGTGCACAACTCCAGGTGGGCACACTCATTCTAACAGTTAAGTGTGCTCACCTCCATGTGTGCATACTCATTCTAACAGAACAGTGTGCACACCTCCATGTGGGCACACTCATTCTAACAGTTCAGTGGGCACACCTCCATGTGGACACACTCATTCTAACAGTTCATTGTGCACACCTCCATGTGGACACACTCATTCTAACAGTTCAGTGTGCACACCTCCACAGGGATACACTCATTCTAACAGTTCAGTGTGCACACCTCCATGTGGACACACTCATTCTAACAGTTCAGTGTGCACACCTCTATGTGGGCACACTCATTTTAACAGTTCAGTGTGTACACCTCCATGTGGACACACTCATTCTAACAGTTCAGTGTGAACACCTCCATGTGGACACACTCATTCTAACAGTTCAGTGTGCACACCTCTATGTGGACACACTCATTCTAACAGTTCAGTGTGCACACCTCCATGTGGACACACTCATTCTAACAATACAGTGTGCACACCTCCATGTGGACATATTCTAACAATTCAGTGTGCACACCTCCATGTGGGCACACTCATTCTAACAGTTCAGTGTGCACACCTCCATGTGCACACACTCATTCTAACAGTTCAGTGTGCATACCTCCATGTGGACACACTCATTCTAACAGTTCAGTGTGCACATCTCCACAGGGATACACTCATTCTAACAGTTCAGTGTGCACACCTCCATGTGGACACACTCAATCTAACAGTTCAGTGTGCATACCTCCATGTGGACACACTCATTCTAACAGTTCAGTGTGCACACCTCCACAGGGACACACTCATTCTAACAGTTCAGTGTGCACACCTCCATTTGGGCACAGTTTTTCTAACAGTTCAGTGTGCACACCTCCATGTGGACACAGTCATTCTAACAGTTCAGTGTGCACACCACCATGTGGACACACTGATTCTAACAGTTCAGTGTGCACACCTCCATGTGGACAAACTCATTCTAACAGTTCAGTGTGCACATCTCCACAGGGATACACTCATTCTAACAGTTCAGTGTGCACACCTCCATGTGGACACACTCAATCTAACAGTTCAGTGTGCACACCTCCATGTGGGCACACTCATTCCAACAGTTCAGTGTGCACATCTCCATGTGGACACACTCATTCTAACAGTTCAGTGTTCACACCTCCATGTGGACACACTCATTCTAACAGTTCAGTGTGCACACCTCCACAGGGACACAGTCATTCTAACAGTTCAGTGTGCACACCTCCATGTGGACACAGTCATTCTAACAGTTCAGTGTGCACACCTCCATGTGGACACACTCATTCTAACAGTTCAGTGTGCACACCTCTAAGTGGACACACTCATTCTAACAGTTCAGTGTGCACACCTCCATGTGGGCACACTCATTCTAACAGTTCAGTGTGCACACTTCCATGTGGGCACACTCATTCTAACAGTTCAGTGTCCGCACCCCCATGTGGACACACTCATTCTAACAGCTCAGTGAGCACACCTCCACAGGGACACACTCATTCTAACAGTTCAGTGAGCACACCTCCATGTGGGCACAGTCATTCTAACAGTTCAGTGTGCACACCTCCAAGTGGACACAGTCAATCTAACAGTTCATTGTGCACACCTCCATGTGGGCACACTCATTCTAACAGTTCAGTGTGCACACCTCCATGTGGACACAGTCATTCTTACAGTTCAGTGTGCACAACTCCATGTGGGCACACTCATTCTAACAGTTCAGTGTGCACACCTCCATGTGGACACACTCATGCTAACAGTTCAGTGTGCACACCTCCATGTGGGCACACTCATTCTAATAGTTCAGTGTGCACACCTCCATGTGGGCACACTCATTCTAACAGTTCAGTGTGCACACCTCCATGTGGGCACACTCATTCTAACAGTTCAGTGTACACACCTCCATGTGGACACACTCATTCTAACAGTTCAGTGTGCACATCTCCATGTGTGCAAACTCATTCTAACAGTTAAGTGTGCACACCTCCATTTGGGCACACTCATTCTAACAGTTCAGTGTGCACACTTAAAATGTGGGCTCACTCATTCTAACAGTTCAGTGTGCACACCTCCATGTGGGCACACTCATTCTAAAAGTTCAGTGTGCACACCTCAATGTGGACACACTCATTCTAACAGTTCAGTGTGTACACCTCCATGTGGGCACACTCATTCTAACAGTTCAGTGTGCACACCTCCATGTGGGCACACTCATTCTAACAGTTCAGTGTGCACACCTCCATGTGGGCACACTCATTCTAACAGTTCTGTGTACACACCTCCATGTGGACACACTCATTCTAACAGTTCAGTGTGCACATCTCCATGTGTGCAAACTCATTCTATCAGTTCAGTGTGCACACCTCCATTTGGGCACACTCATTCTAACAGTTCAGTGTGCACACTTAAAATGTGGGCTCACTCATTCTAACAGTTCAGTGTGCACACCTCCATGGGGAAACACTCATTCTAACAGTTCAGTGTGCACACCTCCATGTGGGCACACTCATTCTAAAAGTTCAGTGTGCACACCTCAATGTGGACACACTCATTCTAACAGTTCAGTGTGCACACCTCCATGTGGACACACTCATTCTTACAGTTCAGTGTGCACACCTCCATATGGGCACACTCATTCTAACAGTTCAGTGTGCACACCTCCATGTGGGCACAGTCTTTCTAACAGTTCAGTGTGCACACCTCCATGTGGACACAGTCATTCTAACAGTTCAGTGTGCACACAACCATGTGGACACACTGATTCTAACAGTTCAGTGTGCACACCTCCATGTGGACAAACTCATTCTAACAGTTCAGTGTGCACATCTCCACAGGGATACACTCATTCTAACAGTTCAGTGTGCACAACTCCATGTGGACACACTCAATCTAACAGTTCAGTGTGCACACCTCCATGTGGGCACACTCATTCTAACAGTTCAGTTTGCACATCTCCATGTGGACACACTCATTCTAACAGTTCAGTGTGCACACCTCCATGTGGACACACTCATTCTAACAGTTCAGTGTGCACACCTCCATTTGGGCACACTCATTCTAACAGTTCAGTGTGCACACTTAAAATGTGGGCACACTCATTCTAACAGTTCAGTGTGCACACCTCCATGGGGAAACACTCATTCTAACAGTTCAGTGTGCACACCTCCATGTGGGCACACTCATTCTAACAGTTCAGTGTGCACACCTCCATGTGGACATATTCTAACAGTTCAGTGTGCACACATCCATGTGGGCACACTCATTCTAAAAGTTCAGTGTGCACACCTCAATGTGGACACACTCATTCTAACAGTTCAGTGTGCACACCTCCATGTGGACACACTCATTCTAACAGTTCAGTGTGCACACCTCCATGTGGGCACACTCATTCTAACAGTTCAGTGTGCACACCTCCATGTGGGCACACTCATTCTAACAGTTCAGTGTGCACACCTCCATGTGGACACACCCATTCTAACAGTTCAGTGTGTACACCTCCATGTGGGCACACTCATTCTAACAGTTCAGTGTGCACACCTGCATGTGGGCACACTCATTCTAACAGTTCAGTGTGCACACTTCCATGTGGGCACACTCATTCTAACAGTTCAGTGTGCACACCTCCATGTGGGCACACTCATTCTAACAGTTCAGTGTGCACACTTCCATGTGGACACAGTCATTCTAACAGTTCAGTTTGCACAACTCCATGTGGGCACACTCATTCTAACAGTTCAGTGTGCACACCTCCATGTGGGCACACTCATTCTAACAGTTCAGTGTGCACACCTCCATGTGGGCACACTCATATAACAGTTCAGTGTGCACACCTCCATGTGGACACACTCATTCTAACATTCAGTGTGCACACCTCCATGTGGACACACTCATTCTAAGAGTTCAGTGTGCACACCTCCATGTGGACACACTCATTCTAACAGTTCAGTTGTGCACAACTCCAGGTGGGCACACTCATTCTAACAGTTAAGTGTGCTCACCTCCATGTGTGCATACTCATTCTAACAGAACAGTGTGCACACCTCCATGTGGGCACACTCATTCTAACAGTTCAGTGGGCACACCTCCATGTGGACACACTCATTCTAACAGTTCATTGTGCACACCTCCATGTGGACACACTCATTCTAACAGTTCAGTGTGCACACCTCCACAGGGATACACTCATTCTAACAGTTCAGTGTGCACACCTCCATGTGGACACACTCATTCTAACAGTTCAGTGTGCACACCTCTATGTGGGCACACTCATTTTAACAGTTCAGTGTGTACACCTCCATGTGGACACACTCATTCTAACAGTTCAGTGTGAACACCTCCATGTGGACACACTCATTCTAACAGTTCAGTGTGCACACCTCTATGTGGACACACTCATTCTAACAGTTCAGTGTGCACACCTCCATGTGGACACACTCATTCTAACAATACAGTGTGCACACCTCCATGTGGACATATTCTAACAATTCAGTGTGCACACCTCCATGTGGGCACACTCATTCTAACAGTTCAGTGTGCACACCTCCATGTGCACACACTCATTCTAACAGTTCAGTGTGCATACCTCCATGTGGACACACTCATTCTAACAGTTCAGTGTGCACATCTCCACAGGGATACACTCATTCTAACAGTTCAGTGTGCACACCTCCATGTGGACACACTCAATCTAACAGTTCAGTGTGCATACCTCCATGTGGACACACTCATTCTAACAGTTCAGTGTGCACACCTCCACAGGGACACACTCATTCTAACAGTTCAGTGTGCACACCTCCATGTGGGCACAGTTTTTCTAACAGTTCAGTGTGCACACCTCCATGTGGACACAGTCATTCTAACAGTTCAGTGTGCACACCACCATGTGGACACACTGATTCTAACAGTTCAGTGTGCACACCTCCATGTGGACAAACTCATTCTAACAGTTCAGTGTGCACATCTCCACAGGGATACACTCACTCTAACAGTTCAGTGTGCACACCTCCATGTGGACACACTCAATCTAACAGTTCAGTGTGCACACCTCCATGTGGGCACACTCATTCCAACAGTTCAGTGTGCACATCTCCATGTGGACACACTCATTCTAACAGTTCAGTGTTCACACCTCCATGTGGACACACTCATTCTAACAGTTCAGTGTGCACACCTCCACAGGGACACAGTCATTCTAACAGTTCAGTGTGCACACCTCCATGTGGACACAGTCATTCTAACAGTTCAGTGTGCACACCTCCATGTGGACACACTCATTCTAACAGTTCAGTGTGCACACCTCTAAGTGGACACACTCATTCTAACAGTTCAGTGTGCACACCTCCATGTGGGCACACTCATTCTAACAGTTCAGTGTGCACACTTCCATGTGGGCACACTCATTCTAACAGTTCAGTGTCCGCACCCCCATGTGGACACACTCATTCTAACAGCTCAGTGAGCACACCTCCACAGGGACACACTCATTCTAACAGTTCAGTGAGCACACCTCCATGTGGGCACAGTCATTCTAACAGTTCAGTGTGCACACCTCCAAGTGGACACAGTCAATCTAACAGTTCATTGTGCACACCTCCATGTGGGCACACTCATTCTAACAGTTCAGTGTGCACACCTCCATGTGGACACAGTCATTCTTACAGTTCAGTGTGCACAACTCCATGTGGGCACACTCATTCTAACAGTTCAGTGTGCACACCTCCATGTGGACACACTCATGCTAACAGTTCAGTGTGCACACCTCCATGTGGGCACACTCATTCTAATAGTTCAGTGTGCACACCTCCATGTGGGCACACTCATTCTAACAGTTCAGTGTGCACACCTCCATGTGGGCACACTCATTCTAACAGTTCAGTGTACACACCTCCATGTGGACACACTCATTCTAACAGTTCAGTGTGCACATCTCCATGTGTGCAAACTCATTCTAACAGTTAAGTGTGCACACCTCCATTTGGGCACACTCATTCTAACAGTTCAGTGTGCACACTTAAAATGTGGGCTCACTCATTCTAACAGTTCAGTGTGCACACCTCCATGTGGGCACACTCATTCTAAAAGTTCAGTGTGCACACCTCAATGTGGACACACTCATTCTAACAGTTCAGTGTGTACACCTCCATGTGGGCACACTCATTCTAACAGTTCAGTGTGCACACCTCCATGTGGGCACACTCATTCTAACAGTTCAGTGTGCACACCTCCATGTGGGCACACTCATTCTAACAGTTCTGTGTACACACCTCCATGTGGACACACTCATTCTAACAGTTCAGTGTGCACATCTCCATGTGTGCAAACTCATTCTATCAGTTCAGTGTGCACACCTCCATTTGGGCACACTCATTCTAACAGTTCAGTGTGCACACTTAAAATGTGGGCTCACTCATTCTAACAGTTCAGTGTGCACACCTCCATGGGGAAACACTCATTCTAACAGTTCAGTGTGCACACCTCCATGTGGGCACACTCATTCTAAAAGTTCAGTGTGCACACCTCAATGTGGACACACTCATTCTAACAGTTCAGTGTGCACACCTCCATGTGGACACACTCATTCTTACAGTTCAGTGTGCACACCTCCATATGGGCACACTCATTCTAACAGTTCAGTGTGCACACCTCCATGTGGGCACAGTCTTTCTAACAGTTCAGTGTGCACACCTCCATGTGGACACAGTCATTCTAACAGTTCAGTGTGCACACAACCATGTGGACACACTGATTCTAACAGTTCAGTGTGCACACCTCCATGTGGACAAACTCATTCTAACAGTTCAGTGTGCACATCTCCACAGGTATACACTCATTCTAACAGTTCAGTGTGCACAACTCCATGTGGACACACTCAATCTAACAGTTCAGTGTGCACACCTCCATGTGGGCACACTCATTCTAACAGTTCAGTTTGCACATCTCCATGTGGACACACTCATTCTAACAGTTCAGTGTGCACACCTCCATGTGGACACACTCATTCTAACAGTTCAGTGTGCACACCTCCATTTGGGCACACTCATTCTAACAGTTCAGTGTGCACACTTAAAATGTGGGCACACTCATTCTAACAGTTCAGTGTGCACACCTCCATGGGGAAACACTCATTCTAACAGTTCAGTGTGCACACCTCCATGTGGGCACACTCATTCTAACAGTTCAGTGTGCACACCTCCATGTGGACATATTCTAACAGTTCAGTGTGCACACATCCATGTGGGCACACTCATTCTAAAAGTTCAGTGTGCACACCTCAATGTGGACACACTCATTCTAACAGTTCAGTGTGCACACCTCCATGTGGACACACTCATTCTAACAGTTCAGTGTGCACACCTCCATGTGGGCACACTCATTCTAACAGTTCAGTGTGCACACCTCCATGTGGGCACACTCATTCTAACAGTTCAGTGTGCACACCTCCATGTGGACACACCCATTCTAACAGTTCAGTGTGTACACCTCCATGTGGGCACACTCATTCTAACAGTTCAGTGTGCACACCTGCATGTGGGCACACTCATTCTAACAGTTCAGTGTGCACACTTCCATGTGGGCACACTCATTCTAACAGTTCAGTGTGCACACCTCCATGTGGGCACACTCATTCTAACAGTTCAGTGTGCACACTTCCATGTGGACACAGTCATTCTAACAGTTCAGTTTGCACAACTCCATGTGGGCACACTCATTCTAACAGTTCAGTGTGCACACCTCCATGTGGGCACACTCATTCTAACAGTTCAGTGTGCACACCTCCATGTGGGCACACTCATATAACAGTTCAGTGTGCACACCTCCATGTGGACACACTCATTCTAACAGTTCAGTGTGCACACCTCCATGTGGGAACACTCATTCTAACAGTTCAGTGTGCACACCTCCATGTGGACACACACATTCTAACAGTTCAGTGTGCACACCTCCACAGGGACACACTCATTCTAACAGTTCAGTGTGCACACCTCCATGTGGGCACAATCATTCTAACAGTTCAGTGTGCACACTTCCATGTGGACACAGTCATTCAAACAGTTCAGTGTGCACACCTCCATGTGGGCACAGTCTTTCTAACAGTTCAGTGTGCACACCTCCATGTGGACACAGTCATTCTATCAGTTCAGTGTGCACACCACCATGTGGACACACTGATTCTAACAGTTCAGTGTGCACACCTCCATGTGGACAAACTCATTCTAACAGTTCAGTGTGCACATCTCCACAGGGATACACTCATTCTAACAGTTCAGTGTGCACAACTCCATGTGGACACACTCATTCTAACAGTTCAGTGTGTACACCTCCATGTGGGCACACTCATTCTAACAGTTCAGTGTGCACAGTTCCATGTGGACACAGTCATTCTAACAGTTCAGTTTGCACAACTCCATGTGGGCACACTCATTCTAACAGTTCAGTGTGCACACCTCCATGTGGGCACACTCATTCTAACAGTTCAGTGTGCACACCTCCATGTGGGCACACTCATATAACAGTTCAGTGTGCACACCTCCATGTGGACACACTCATTCTAACAGTTCAGTGTGCACACCTCCATGTGGGAACACTCATTCTAACAGTTCAGTGTGCACACCTCCATGTGGACACACACATTCTAACAGTTCAGTGTGCACACCTCCACAGGGACACACTCATTCTAACAGTTCAGTGTGCACACCTCCATGTGGGCACAATCATTCTAACAGTTCAGTGTGCACACTTCCATGTAGACACAGTCATTCTAACAGTTCAGTGTGCACAACTCCATGTGGGCACACTCATTCTAACAGTTCAGTGTGCACACCTCCATGTGGGCACACTCATTCTAACAGTTCAGTGTGCACACCTCCATGTGGGCACACTCATTCTAACAGTTCAGTGTGCACACCTCCATGTGGGCACACTCATTCTAACAGGTCAGTGTGCACACCTCCATGTGGACACAGTCATTCTAAAAGCTCCGTGTGCACACCTCCATGTGGACACACTCATTCTAACAGTTAAGTGTGCACACCTCCATGTGGGAATACTCATTCTAACAGAACAGTGTGCACACCTCCATGTGGGCACACTCATTCTAACAGTTCAGTGTGCACACCTCCATGTGGACACACTCATTCTAACAGTTCATTGTGCACACCTCCATGTGGACACACTCATTCTAACAGTTCAGTGTGCACAACTTCACAGGGATACACTCATTCTAACAGTTCAGTGTGCACACCTCCATGTGGACACACTCATTCTAACATTTCAGTGTGCACACCTCCATGGGGACACACTCATTCTAACTATACAGTGTGCACACCTCCATGTGGACATATTCTAACAGTTCAGTGTGCACACCTCCATGTGGGCACACTCATTCTAACAGTTCAGTGTGCACACCTCCATGTGGACACACTCATTCTAACAGTTCAGTGTGCACACCTCCATGTGGGCACACTCATTCTAACAGTTCAGTGTACACACCTCCATGTGGGCACACTCATTCTAACAGTTCAGTGTGCACACCTCCATGTGGACACACTCATTCTAACAGTTCAGTTTGCACACCTCCATGTGGACACACTCATTCTAACAGTTCAGTGTGCACACCTCCATGTGGACACACTCATTCTAACAGTTCAGTGTGCTCATCTCTACAGGGATACACTCATTCTAACAGTTCAGTGTGCACACCTCCATGTGGACACACTCATTCTAACAGTTCAGTGTACACACCTTCATGTGGGCACACTCATTCTAACAGTTCAGTGTGCACAACTCCATGTGTACACACTCACTCTAACAGTTCAGTGTGCAAACCTCCATGTGGACACACTCATTCTAACAGTTCAGTGTACACACCTCCATGTGGGCACACTCATTCTAACAGTTCAGTGTGCACACCTCCATGTGGACACAGTCATTCTAACAGTTCAGTGTGCACACCTCCATGTGGGCACACTCATTCTAACAGTTCAGTGTGCACACCTCCATGTGGGCACACTCATTCTAACAGGTCAGTGTGCACACCTCCATGTGGACACACTCATTCTAACAGTTCAGTGTGCACACCTACATGTGGACACACTCATTCTAACAGTTCAGTGTGCACACCTCCATGTGGACACACTCATTCTAACAGTTCAGTGTGCACACCTCCATATGGGCACACTCATTCTCACAGTTCAGTGTGCACACCTCCATGTGGGCACACTCATTCTAACAGTTCAGTGTGCACACCTCCATGTGGACACACTCATTCTAACAGTTCAGTGTGCACACCTCCATGTGGACACACTCATTCTAACAGTTCCGTGTGCACACCTCCATGTGGGCACACTCATTGTAACAGTTCAGTGTGCACACCTCCATGTGGGCACAGTCATTCTAACAGTTCAGTGTGCACACCTCCATGTGGACACAGTCATTCTAATAGTTCATTTTGCACAACTCCATGTGGGCACACTCATTCTAACAGTTCATTGTGCACACCTCCACAGGGACACACTCATTCTAACAGTTCAGTGTGCACACCTCCATGTGGGCACACTCATTCTAACAGTTCAGTGTGCACACCTCCATGTGGACACACTCATTCTAACAGTTCAGTGTGCACACCTCCATGTGGGCACACTCATTCTAACAGTTCAGGCTGCACACCTCCATGTGGACACACTCGTTCTAACAGTTCAGTGTGCACACCTCCATGTGGGCACACTCATTCTAACAGATCAGTGTGCACACCTCCATGTGGACACATTCATTCTAACAATACAGTGTGCACACCTCCATGTGGACATATTCTAACAGTTCAGTGTGCACACCTCCATGTGGGCACACTCATTCTAACAGTTCAGTGTGCACAACTCCATGTGGACACACTCATTCTAACAGTTCAGTGTGCACACCTCCATGTGGACACACTCAATCTAACAGTTCAGTGTACACACCTCCATGTGGACACACTCATTCTAACAGTTCAGTGTGCACACCTCCATGTGGACACACTCATTCTAACAATACAGTGTGCACACCTACATGTGGACATATTCTAACAGGTCAGTGTGCACACTTCCATGTGGGCACACTCATTCTAAAAGTTCAGTGTGCACACCTCCATGTGGGCACACTCATTCTAACAGGTCAGTGTGCACACCTCCATGTGGACACATTCATTCTAACAGTTCAGTGTGCACACCTCCATGTGGACACACTCATTTTAACAGTTCAGTGTGCACACCTCCATGTGGACACACTCATTCTAACTGTTCAGTGTTCACACCTCCATATGGGCACTTTCATTCTCACAGTTCAGTGTGCACACCTCAATGTGGGCACACTCATTCTAACAGTTCAGGGTGCACACCTCCATGTGGACACACTCATTCTAACAGTTCAGTGTGCACACCTCCATGTGGGCACACTTATTCTAACAGTTCAGTGTGCACACCTCCATGTGGGCACACTCATTCTAACAGTTCAGTGTGCACACTTCCATGTGGACACACTAATTCTAACAGTTCAGTGTGCACACCTCCATGTGGACAAACTCATTCTAACAGTTCAGTGTGCACACCTCCATGTGGACACACTCATTCTAACAGTTCAGTGTGCACACCTCCATGTGGACACACTCATTCTAACAATACAGTGTGCACACCTCCATGTGGACATATTCTAACAGTTCAGTGTGCACACCTCCATGTGGGCACACTCATTCTAACAGTTCAGTGTGCACACCTCCATGTGGGCACACTCATTCTAACAGTTCATTGTGCACACCTCCATGTGGGCACACTCATTCTAACAGTTCAGTGTGCACACCTCCATGTGGACACACTCATTCTAACAGTTCAGTGTGCACACCTCCATGTGGGCACACTCATTCTCACAGTTCAGTGTGCACACTTCCATGTGGGCACACTCATTCTAACAGTTCAGTGTGCACACTTAAAATGTGGGCACACTCATTCTAACAGTTCAGTGTGCACACCTCCATGTGGACACACTCATTCTAACAGTTCAGTGTGCAAACCTCCATGTGGGCACACTCATTCTAACAGTTCAGTGTGCACACCTCCATGTGGACATATTCTAACAGTTCAGTGTGCACACATCCATATGGGCACACTCATTCTAAAAGTTCAGTGTGCACACCTCAATGTGGACACACTCATTCTAACAGTTCAGTGTGCACACCTCCATGTGGACACACTCATTCTAACAGTTCAGTGTGCACACCTCCATATGGGCACACTCATTCTAACAGTTCAGTGTGCACACCTCCATGTGGGCACACTCATTCTAACAGTTCAGTGTGCACACCTCCATGTGGGCACACTCATTCTAACAGTTCAGTGTGCACACCTCCATGTGGACACACTCATTCTAACAGTTCAGTGTGTACACCTCCATGTGGGCACACTCATTCTAAGAGTTCAGTGTGCACACTTCCATGTGGACACAGTCATTCTAACAGTTCAGTTTGCACAACTCCATGTGGGCACACTCATTCTAACAGTTCAGTGTGCACACCTCCATGTGGACACACTCATTCTAACAGTTCATTGTGCACACCTCCATGTGGACACACTCATTCTAACAGTTCAGTGTGCACAACTTCACAGGGATACACTCATTCTAACAGTTCAGTGTGCACACCTCCATGTGGACACACTCATTCTAACATTTCAGTGTGCACACCTCCATGGGGACACACTCATTCTAACAATACAGTGTGCACACCTCCATGTGGACATATTCTAACAGTTCAGTGTGCACACCTCCATGTGGGCACACTCATTCTAACAGTTCAGTGTGCACACCTCCATGTGGACACTCATTCTAACAGTTCAGTGTGCTCATCTCTACAGGGATACACTCATTCTAACAGTTCAGTGTGCACACCTCCATGTGGACACACTCATTCTAACAGTTCAATGTACACACCTCCATGTGGGCACACTCATTCTAACAGTTCAGTGTGCACAACTCCATGTGGACACACTCACTCTAACAGTTCAGTGTGCACACCTCCATGTGGACACACTCATTCTAACAGTTCAGTGTACACACCTCCATGTGGGCACACTCATTCTAACAGTTCAGTGTGCACACCTCCATGTGGACACAGTCATTCTAACAGTTCAGTGTGCACACCTCCATGTGGGCACACTCATTCTAACAGTTCAGTGTGCACACCTCCATGTGGGCACACTCATTCTAACAGGTCAGTGTGCACACCTCCATGTGGACACACTCATTCTAACAGTTCAGTGTGCACACCTACATGTGGACACACTCATTCTAACAGTTCAGTGTGCACACCTCCATGTGGACACACTCATTCTAACAGTTCAGTGTGCACACCTCCATATGGCACACTCATTCTCACAGTTCAGTGTGCACACCTCAATGTGGGCACACTCATTCTAACAGTTCAGTGTGCACACCTCCATGTGGACACACTCATTCTAACAGTTCAGTGTGCACACCTCCATGTGGACACACTCATTCTAACAGTTCCGTGTGCACACCTCCATGTGGGCACACTCATTGTAACAGTTCAGTGTGCACACCTCCATGTGGACACAGTCATTGTAATAGTTCATTTTGCACAACTCCATGTGGGCACACTCATTCTAACAGTTCAGTGTGCACACCTCCATGTGGACACAGTCATTGTAATAGTTCATTTTGCACAACTCCATGTGGGCACACTCATTCTAACAGTTCATGGTGCACACCTCCACAGGGACACAATCATTCTAACAGTTCAGTGTGCACACCTCCATGTGGGCACACTCATTCTAACAGTTCAGTGTGCACACTTAAAATGTGGGCACACTCATTCTAACAGTCCAGTGTGCACACCTCCATGAGGACATATTCTAACATTTCAGTGTGCACACCTCCATGTGGGCACACTCATTCTAAAAGTTCAGTGTGCACACCTCCATGTGGACACACTCATTCTAACAGTTCAGTGTGCACACCTCCATGTGGACACACTCATTCTAACAGTTCAGTGTGCACACCTCCATGTGGGCACACTCATTCTAACAGTTCAGTGTGCACACCTCCATGTGGACACACTCATTCTAACAGTTCAGTGTGCACACCTCCATGTGGGCACACTCATTCTAACAGTTCAGGGTGCACACCTCCATGTGGACACACTCATTCTAACAGTTCAGTGTGCACACCTCCATGTGGGCACACTCATTCTAACAGATCAGTGTGCACACCTCCATGTGGACACATTCATTCTAACAATACAGTGTGCACACCTCCATGTGGAAATATTCTAACAGTTCAGTGTGCACACCTCCATGTGGGCACACTCATTCTAACAGTTCAGTGTGCACAACTCCATGTGGACACACTCATTCTAACAGTTCAGTGTGCACACCTCCATGTGGACACACTCAATCTAACAGTTCAGTGTACACACCTCCATGTGGACACACTCATTCTAACAGTTCAGTGTGCACACCTCCATTTGGACACACTCATTCTAACAATACAGTGTGCACACCTACATGTGGACATATTCTAACAGGTCAGTGTGCACACTTCCATGTGGGCACACTCATTCTAAAAGTTCAGTGTTCACACCTCCATGTGGGCACACTCATTCTAACAGGTCAGTGTGCACACCTCCATGTGTACACATTCATTCTAACAGTTCAGTGTGCACACCTCCATGTGGACACACTCATTTTAACAGTTCAGTGTGCACACCTCCATGTGGACACACTCATTCTAACAGTTCAGTGTTCACACCTCCATATGGGCACTTTCATTCTCACAGTTCAGTGTGCACACCTCAATGTGGGCACACTCATTCTAACAGTTCAGGGTGCACACCTCCATGTGGACACACTCATTCTAACAGTTCAGTGTGCACACCTCCATGTGGGCACACTTATTCTAACAGTTCAGTGTGCACACCTCCATGTGGGCACACTCATTCTAACAGTTCAGTGTGCACACTTCCATGTGGACAAACTAAGTCTAACAGTTCAGTGTGCACACCTCCATGTGGACAAACTCATTCTAACAGTTCAGTGTGCACACCTCCATGTGGACACACTCATTCTAACAGTTCAGTGTGCACACCTCCATGTGGACACACTCATTCTAACAATACAGTGTGCACACCTCCATGTGGACATATTCTAACAGTTCAGTGTGCACACCTCCATGTGGGCACACTCATTCTAACAGTTCAGTGTGCACACCTCCATGTGGGCACACTCATTCTAACAGTTCAGTGTGCACACTTCCATGTGGGCACACTCATTCTAACACTTCAGTGTCCGCACCCCCATGTGGACACACTCATTCTAACAGCTCAGTGAGCACACCTACACAGGGACACACTCATTCTAACAGTTCAGTGTGCACACCTCCATGTGGGCACACTCATTGTAACAGTTCAGTGTGCACACCTCCATGTGGGCACAGTCATTCTAACAGTTCAGTGTGCACACCTCCATGTGGACACAGTCATTGTAATAGTTCATTTTGCACAACTCCATGTGGGCACACTCATTCTAACAGTTCATTGTGCACACCTCCACAGGGACACAATCATTCTAACAGTTCAGTGTGCACACCTCCATGTGGGCACACTCATTCTAACAGTTCAGTGTGCACACTTAAAATGTGGGCACACTCATTCTAACAGTCCTGTGTGCACACCTCCATGTGGACATATTCTAACATTTCAGTGTGCACACCTCCATGTGGGCACACTCATTCTAAAAGTTCAATGTGCACACCTCCATGTGGACACACTCATTCTAACAGTTCAGTGTGCACACCTCCATGTGGACACACTCATTCTAACAGTTCAGTGTGCACACCTCCATGTGGGCACACTCATTCTAACAGTTCAGTGTGCACACCTCCATGTGGACACACTCATTCTAACAGTTCAGTGTGCACACCTCCATGTGGGCACACTCATTCTAACAGTTCAGGGTGCACACCTCTATGTGGACACACTCATTCTAACAGTTCAGTGTGCACACCTCCATGTGGGCACACTCATTCTAACAGATCAGTGTGCACACCTCCATGTGGACACATTCATTCTAACAATACAGTGTGCACACCTACATGTGGACATATTCTAACAGGTCAGTGTGCACACTTCCATGTGGGCACACTCATTCTAAAAGTTCAGTGTGCACACCTCCATGTGGGCACACTCATTCTAACAGGTCAGTGTGCACACCTCCATGTGTACACATTCATTCTAACAGTTCAGTGTGCACACCTCCATGTGGACACACTCATTTTAACAGTTCAGTGTGCACACCTCCATGTGGACACACTCATTCTAACAGTTCAGTGTTCACACCTCCATATGGGCACTTTCATTCTCACAGTTCAGTGTGCACACCTCAATGTGGGCACACTCATTCTAACAGTTCAGGGTGCACACCTCCATGTGGACACACTCATTCTAACAGTTCAGTGTGCACACCTCCATGTGGGCACACTTATTCTAACAGTTCAGTGTGCACACCTCCATGTGGGCACACTCATTCTAACAGTTCAGTGTGCACACTTCCATGTGGACAAACTAAGTCTAACAGTTCAGTGTGCACACCTCCATGTGGACAAACTCATTCTAACAGTTCAGTGTGCACACCTCCATGTGGACACACTCATTCTAACAGTTCAGTGTGCACACCTCCATGTGGACACACTCATTCTAACAATACAGTGTGCACACCTCCATGTGGACATATTCTAACAGTTCAGTGTGCACACCTCCATGTGGGCACACTCATTCTAACAGTTCAGTGTGCACACCTCCATGTGGGCACACTCATTCTAACAGTTCAGTGTGCACACTTCCATGTGGGCACACTCATTCTAACACTTCAGTGTCCGCACCCCCATGTGGACACACTCATTCTAACAGCTCAGTGAGCACACCTACACAGGGACACACTCATTCTAACAGTTCAGTGTGCACAACTCCACGTGGGCACACTCATTCTAACAGTTCAGTGTGCACACCTCCATGTGGACACAGTCATTCTAATAGTTCATTTTGCACAACTCCATGTGGGCACACTCATTCTAACCGTTCAGTGTGCACACCTCCACAGGGACACACTCATTCTAACAGTTCAGTGAGCACACCTCCATGTGGGCACACTCATTCTAACAGTTCAGTGTGCACACTTAAAATGTGGGCACACTCATTCTAACAGTCCAGTGTGCACACCTCCATGTGGACATATTCTAACAGTTCAGTGTGCACACCTCCATGTGGGCACACTCATTCTAAAAGTTCAGTGTGCACACCTCCATGTGGGCACACTCATTCTAACAGTTCAGTGTGCACACCTCCATGTGGGCACACTCATTCTAACAGTTCAGTGTGCACACTTCCATGTGGGCACACTCATTCTAACAGTTCAGTGTCCGCACCCCCATGTGGACACACTCATTCTAACAGCTCAGTGAGAACACCTACACAGGGGCACACTCATTCTAACAGTTCAGTGTGCACACCTCCATGTGGGCACAGTCATTCTAACAGTTCAGTGTGCACACCTCCATGTGGACACAGTCATTCTAATAGTTCATTTTGCACAACTCCATGTGGGCACACTCATTCTAACCGTTCAGTGTGCACACCTCCACAGGGACACACTCATTCTAACAGTTCAGTGTGCACACCTCCATGTGGGCACACTCATTCTAACAGTTCAGTGTGCACACTTAAATGTGGGCACACTCATTCTAACAGTCCAGTGTGCACACCTCCATGTGGACATATTCTAACAGTTCAGTGTGCACACCTCCATGTGGGCACACTCATTCTAAAAGTTCAGTGTGCACACCTCCATGTGGACACACTCATTCTAACAGTTCAGTGTGCACACCTCCATGTGGACACACTCATTCTAACAGTTCAGTGTGCACACCTCCATGTGGGCACACTCATTCTAACAGTTCAGTGTGCACACCTCCATGTGGGCACACTCATTCTAACAGTTCAGTGTGGACAACTCCATGTGGGCACACTCATTCTAACAGTTCAGTGTGCACACCTCCATGTGGACACACACATTCTAACAGTTCAGTGTGCACACCTCCATGTGGACACACTCATTCTAACAGTTCAGTGTGCACACCTCCACAGGGACACACTCATTCTAACAGTTCAGTGTGCACACCTCCATGTGGGCACACTCATTCTAACAGTTCAGTGTGCACACCTCCATGTGGACACAGTCATTCTAACAGTTCAGTTTGCACACCTCCATGTGGGCACACTCGATTTAACAGTTCAGTGTGCACACTTCCATGTGGACACAATCATTATAACAGTTCAGTGTGCACACCTCCATGTGGGCACACTCATTCTAACAGTTCAGTGTGCACACCTCCATGTGGACACACTCATTCTAACAGTTCAGTGTGCACACCTCCATGTGGGCACACTCATTCTAACAGTTCAGTGTGCACACATCCATGTGGACACACTCATTCTAACAGTTCAGTGTGCACATCTCCATGTGGGCACACTTATTCTAACAGTTCAGTGTGCACACCTCCATGTGGGCACACTCATTCTAACAGTTCAGTGTGCACACTTCCATGTGGACACACTAATTCTAACAGTTCAGTGTGCACACCTCCATGTGGGCACACTCATTCTAACAGTTCAGTGTGCACACCTCCATGTGGACACACTCATTCTAACAGTTCAGTGTGCACACCTCCATGTGGACACACTCATTCTAACAATACCGTGTGCACACCTCCATGTGGAAAAATTCTAACAATTCAGTGTGCATACCTCCATGTGGACACACTCATTCTAACATTTCAGTGTGCACACCTCCACAGGGACACACTCATTCTAACAGTTCATTGTGCAGACCTCCATGTGGACACACTCATTCTACCAGTTCAGTGTGCACACCTCCATGTGGGCAAACTCATTCTAACAGTTCAGTGTGCACACCTCCATGTGGACACACTCATTCTAACAGTTCAGTGTGCACACCTCCATGTGGGCACACTTATTCTAACAGTTCAGTGTGCACATCTCCATGTGGGCACACTCATTCTAACAGTTCAGTGTGCACACTTCCATGTGGACACACTAATTCTAACAGTTCAGTGTGCACACCTCCATGTGGACACACTCATTCTAACAGTTCAGTGTGCACACCTCCATGTGGACACACTCATTCTAACAGTTCAGTGTGCACACCTCCATGTGGACACACTCATTCTAACAATACAGTGTGCACACCTCCATGTGGACATATTCTAACAGTTCAGTGTGCACACCTCCATGTGGGCACACTCATTCTAACAGTTCAGTGTGCACACCTCCATGTGGACACACTCATTCTAACAATTCAGTGTGCACAACTCCATGTGGGCACACTCATTCTAACAGTTCAGTGTGCACACCTCCATGTGGACACACTCATTCTAACAGTTCAGTGTGCACACCTCCATGTGGGCACACTCATTCTAACAGTTCAGTGTGCACACTTCCATGTGGGCACACTCATTCTAACAGTTCAGTGTGCACACCTCCATGTGGACACACTCATTCTAACAGTTCAGTGTGCACACCTCCATGTGGGCACACTAATTCTAACAGTTCAGTGTGCACACTTCCATGTGGGCACACTCATTCTAACAGTTCAGTGTCCGCACCCCCATGTGGACACAATCATTCTAACAGCTCAGTGAGCACACCTACACAGGGACACACTCATTCTAACAGTTCAGTGTGCACAACTCCATGTGGGCACACTCATCCTAACAGTTCAGTGTGCACACCTCCATGTGGACACAGTCATTCTAATAGTTTATTTTGCACAACTCCATGTGGGCACACTCATTCTAACCGTTCAGTGTGCACACCTCCAAAGGGACACACTCATTCTAAGAGTTCAGTGAGCACACCTCCATGTGGGCACACTCATTCTAACAGTTCAGTGTGCACACTTAAAATGTGGGCACACTCATTCTAACAGTCCAGTGTGCACACCTCCATGTGGACATATTCTAACAGTTCAGTGTGCACACCTCCATGTGGGCACACTCATTCTAAAAGTTCAGTGTGCACACCTCCATGTGGGCACACTCATTCTAACAGTTCAGTGTGCACACCTCCATGTGGGCACACTCATTCTAACAGTTCAGTGTGCACACTTCCATGTGGGCACACTCATTCTAACAGTTCAGTGTCCGCACCCCCATGTGGACACACTCATTCTAACAGCTCAGTGAGCACACCTACACAGGGGCACACTCATTCTAACAGTTCAGTGTGCACACCTCCATGTGGGCACAGTCATTCTAACAGTTCAGTGTGCACACCTCCATGTGGACACAGTCATTCTAATAGTTCAATTTGCACAACTCCATGTGGGCACACTCATTCTAACCGTTCAGTGTGCACACCTCCACAGGGACACACTCATTCTAACAGTTCAGTGTGCACACCTCCATGTGGGCACACTCATTCTAACAGTTCAGTGTGCACACTTAAAATGTGGGCACACTCATTCTAACTGTTCAGTGTGCACACCTCCTGTGGGCACACTCATTCTAACAGTTCAGTGTGCACACCTCCATGTGGTCACACTCATTCTAACAGTTCAGTGTGCACACCTCCATGTGGGCACACTCATTCTAACAGTTCAGTGTGCACACCTCCATGTGGGCACACTCATTCTAACAGTTCAGTGTGCACACCTCCATGTGGACACACTCATTCTAACAGTTTAGTGTGCACAACTCCATGTGGGCACACTCATTCTAACAGTTCAGTGTGCACACCTCCCTGTGGACACACTCATTCTAACAGTTCAGTGTGCACACTTCCATGTGGGCACACTCATTCTAACAGTTCAGTGTGCACACCTCCATGTGGACACACACATTCTAACAGTTCAGTGTGCACACCTCCATGTGGACACACTCATTCTAACAGTTCAGTGTGCACACCTCCACAGGGACACACTCATTCTAACAGTTCAGTGTGCACACCTCCATGTGGACACACTCATTCTAACAGTTCAGTGTTCACATCTCCATGTGGGCACACTTATTCTAACAGTTCAGTGTGCACACCTCCAAGTGGGCACACTCATTATAACAGTTCAGTGTGCACACTTCCATGTGGACACACTAATTCTAACAGTTCATTGTGCACACCTCCATGTGGACACACTCATTCAAACAGTTCAGTTTGCACACCTCCATGTGGACACACTCATTCTAACAGTTCAGTGTGCACACCTCCATTTGGACTCACTCATTCTAACAATACCGTGTGCACACCTCCATGTGGACATATTCTAACAGTTCAGTGTGCACACCTCCATGTGGGCACACTCATTCTAACAGTTCAGTGTGCACACCTCCATGTGGACACACTCATTCTAACAGTTCAGTGTGCACACCTCCATGTGGACACACTCAATCTAACAGTTCAGTGTACACACCTCCATGTGGACACACTCATTCTAACAGTTCAGTGTGCACACCTCCATGTGGACACACTCAATCTAACAATACAGTGTGCACACCTCCATGTGGACATATTCTAACAGGTCAGTGTGCCCACTTCCATGTGGGCACACTCATTCTAAAAGTTCAGTGTGCACACCTCCATGTGGACACACTCATTCTAACAGTTCAGTGTGCACACCTCCATGTGGACACACTCATTCTAACAGTTCAGTGTGCACACCTCCATGTGGACACAGTCATTCTAACAGTTCAGATTGCACACCTCCATGTGGACACAGTCATTCGAACAGTTCAGTGTGCACACCTCCATGTGGATACACTCATTCTCACAGTTCAGTGTGCACACCTCCATGTGGACACACTCATTCTAACAGTTCAGTGTGCACACCTCCATGTGGACACACTCATTCTAACAATAGAGTGTGCACACCTCCAAGTGGACACATTCTAACATTTCAGTGTGCACACCTCCATGTGGGCACACTCATTCTAACAGTTCAGTGTGCACACCTCCATGTGGACACACTCATTTTAACAATACAGTGTGCACACCTCCATGTGGACATATTCTAACAGTTCAGTGTGCACACCTCCATGTGGGCACACTCATTCTAACAGTTCAGTGTGCACACCTCCATGTGGACACACTCATTCTAACAGTTCAGTGTGCACACCTCCATGTGGGCACACTCATCCTAACAGTTCAGTGTGCACACCTCCATGTGGACACACTCATTCTAACAGTTCAGTGTGCACACCTCCATGTGGGCACACTCATTCTAACAGTTAAGGGTGCACACATCCATGTGGACACACTCATTCTAACATTTCAGTGTGCACACCTCCATGTGGACACACTCATTCTAACAGTTCAGTGTGCACACCTCCATGTTTGCACACTCATTCTAACAGTTCAGTATGCACACCTCCATGTGGACACAGTCATTTTAACAGTTCAGTGTGCACACCTCCATGTGGACACACTCATTCTAACACTTCAGTGTGCACACCTCCATGTGGACACACTCATTCTAACAGTTCAGTGTGCACACCTCCATGTGGACACACTCATTCTAAGAGTTCAGTGTGCACACCTCCATGTGGACACACTCATTCTAAGAGTACAGTGTGCACAATTCCATGTGGACACACTCATTCTAACAGTTCAGTGTGCACACCTCCATGTGGACACACTCATTCTAACAGTTCAGTGTGCACACCTCCATGTGGACACACTCATTCTAACAGTTCAGTGTGCACACCTCCATGTGGACACACTCATTCTAAGAGTTCAGTGTGCACACCTCCATGTGGACACACTCATTCTAAGAGTAAAGTGTGCACACCTCCATGTGGACACACTCATTAAAACAGTTCAGTGTGCACACCTCCATGTGGACACACTCATTCTAACAGTTCAGTGTGCACACCTCCACAGGGATAAACCCATTCTAACACTTCAGTGTGCACAACTCCATGTGGGCACACTCATTCTAACAGTTCAGTGTGCACACCTCCATGTGGGCACACTCATTCTAACAGTTCAGTGTGCACACCTCCATGTGGACAAATTCTAACACATCGGTGTGCAAACCTCAACGTGGACACACTCACTCTAACATTTCAGTGTGCACACTTCCACAGGGACACACTCATTCTAACAGTTTAGTGTGCACACCTCCTCAAGGACACACTCATTCTAACAGTTCAGTGTGCACACCTCCATGTGGACACACTCATTCTAACAGTTCAGTGTGCACACCTCCATGTGGGCACACTCATTCTAACAGTTCATTGTGCACACCTCCATGTGGACACACTCATTCTAAGAGTTCAGTGTGCACACCTCCATGTGGACACAAACATTCTAACAGTTCATTGTGCACACCTCCATGTGGGCACACTCATTCTAACAGTTCAGTGTGCACACCTCCACAGGGACACACTCATTCTAACAGTTCAGTGTGCACACCTCCATTTGGGCACACTCATTCTAACAGTTCAGTGTGCACACCTCCATGTGGGCACACTCATTCTAAGAGTTCAGTGTGCTCACCTCCATGTGGACACACTCATTCTAACAGTTCAGTGTGCACACCTCCATGTGGGCACACTCATTCTAACAGTTCAGTGTGCACACCTCCATGTGTACGCCCTCATTCTAACAATACAGTGTGCACACCTCCATGTGCTCATATTCTAACAGTTCAGTGTGCACACCTCCATGTGGGCACACTCATTCTAAAATTTCAGTGTGCACAACTCCATGTGGACACACTCATTCTAACAGTTCAGTGTGCACACCTCCATGTGGACACACTCATTCTAACAGTTCAGTGTGCACACCTCCATGTGGGCACACTCATTCTAACAGTTCAGTGTGCACACCTCCATGTGGGCACACTCATTCTAAAATATCAGTGTGCACACCTCCATGTGGACACACTCATTCTAACAGTTCAGTGTGCACACCTCCATGTGGACACACTCATACTAACAGTTCAGTGTTCACACCTCCATGTGGACACAGTCATTCTAACAGTTCTGTGTGCACAACTCCATGTGGGCACACTCATTCTAACAGTTCAGTGTGCACACCTCCATGTGGACACAGTCATTCTAACAGTTAAGTGTGCACACATCCATGTGGACACACTCATTCTAACAGTTCAGTGTGCACACCTCCATGTGGACACACTCATTCTAACAGTTCAGGGTGCACACCTCCACAGGGATACACCCATTCTAACAGTTCAGTGTGCACAACTCCATGTGGGCACACTCATTCTAACAGTTCAGTGTGCACACCTCCATGTGGGCACACTCATTCTAACAGTCCAGTGTGCACACCTCCATGTGGACAAATTCTAACTCATTGGTGTGCACACCTCCATGTGGACACACTCACTCTAACATTTCAGTGTGCACACCTCCACAGGGACACACTCATTCTAACAGTTCAGTGTGCACACCTCCATGTGGGCACACTCATTCTAAAATTTCAGTGTGCACACCTCCATGTGGACACACTCATTCTAACAGTTCAGTGTGCACGCCTCCATGTGGACACACTCATTCTAACAGTTCTGTGTGCACACCTCCATGTGGACACAGTCATTCTAACAGTTAAGTGTGCACACATCCATGTGGACACACTCATTCTAACAGTTCAGTGTGCACTCCTCCATGTGGACACACTCATTCTAACAGTTCAGTGTGCACACCTCCATGTGGGCACACTCATTCTAACAGTTCAGTATGCACACCTCCATGTGGACACAGTCATTTTAACAGTTCAGTGTGCACACCTCCATGTGGACACACTCATTCTAACAGTTCAGTGTGCACACCTACATGTGGACACACTCATTCTAACAGTTCAGTGTGCACACCTCCATGTGGACACACTCATTCTAAGAGTTCAATGTGCACACCTCCACAGGGATACACCCATTCTAACAGTTCAGTGTGCACAACTTTATGTGGGCACACTCATTCTAACAGTTCAGTGTGCACACCTTCATGTGGGCACACTCATTCTAACAGTTCAGTGTGCACACCTCCATGTGGACAAATTCTAACACATCGGTGTGCACACCTCCATGTGGACACACTCACTCTAACATTTCAGTGTGCACACCTCCACAGGGACACACTCATTCTAAGAGTTCAGTGTGCACACCTCCATGTGGACATAATCATTCTAACAGTTTAGTGTGCACACCTCCACAGGGACATACTCATTCTAACAGTTCAGTGTGCACAACTGCATGTGGACACAATCATTCTAAGAGTTCAGTGTGCACACCTCCATGAGGACACACTCATTCTAACATTTCAGTGTACACACCTCCATGTGGACACACTCATTCTAACAGTTCAGTGGGCACACCTCCATGTGGACACATTCTAACAGTTCAGTGTGCACACCTCCTTGTGGACACACTCATTCTAACAGTTCAGTGTGCACACCTCCATGTGGGCACACTCATTCTAACAGTTCAGTGTGCACACCTCCATGTGGACACAGTCATTCTAACAGTTCAGTGTGTACACCTCCATGTGGACACAATCATTCTAACAGTTCTGTGTGCACAACTCCATGTGGGCACACTCATTCTAACAGTTCAGTGTGCACACCTCCAAGTGGACACAGTCATTCTAACAGTTAAGTGTGCACACATCCATGTGAACACACTCATTCTAACAGTTCAGTGTGCACACCTCCATGTGGACACACTCATTCTAACGGTTCAGTGTGCACACCTCCATGTGGGCACACTCATTTTAACAGTTCAGTATGCACAACTCCATGTGGACACAGTCATTTTAACAGTTCAGTGTGCACACCTCCATGTGGACACACTCATTCTAACAGTTCAGTGTGCACACCTCCATGTGGACACACTCATTCTAACAGTTCAGTGTGCACACCTCCACAGAGATACAGCCATTCTAACAGTTCAGTGTGCACAACTCCATGTGGGCACACTCATTCTAACAGTTCAGTGTGCACACCTCCATGTGGGCACACTCATTCTAACAGTTCAGTGTGCACACCTCCATGTGGACAAATTCTAACACATCGGTGTGCACACCTCCATGTGGACACACTCACTCTAACATTTCAGTGTGCACACCTCCACAGGGACACACTCATTCTAACAGTTCAGTGTGCACACCTCCATGTGGACATAATCATTCTAACAGTTTAGTGTGCACACCTCCACAGGGACACACTCATTCTAACAGTTCAGTGTGCACAACTGCATGTGGACACAATCATTCTAAGAGTTCAGTGTGCACAACACCATGTGGACACACTCATTCTAAGAGTTCAGTGTGCACACCTCCATGTGGACACACTCATTCCAACAGTTCAGTGTGCACACTTCCATGAGGACACAATCATTCTAACAGTTCAGTGTGCACACCACCACAGGGACACACTCATTCTAACAGTTCAGTGTGCACACTTCCATGTTGGCACACTCATTCTAACAGTTCAGTGTGCACACCTCCATGTGGACATAATCATTCTAACAGTTTAGGGTGCACACCTCCACAAGGACACACTCATTCTAACAGTTCAGTGTGCACAACTGCATGTGGACACAATCATTCTAAGAGTTCAATGTGCACACCTCCATGTGGACACACTCATTCTAAGAGTTCAGTGTGCACACCTCCATGTGGACACACTCATTCCAACAGTTCAGTGTGCACACCTCCATGAGGACACAATCATTCTAACAGTTCAGTGTGCACACCTCCACAGGGACACACTCATTCTAACAGTTCAGTGTGCACACCTCCATGTTGGCACACTCATTCTAACAGTTCAGTGTGCACACCTCCATGTGGACAAATTCTAACACATCGGTGTGCACACCTCCATGAGGACACACTCATTCTAACATTTCAGTGTACACACCTCCATGTGTACACACTCATTCTAACAGTTCAGTGTGCACACCTCCATGTGGGCACACTCATTCTAACAGTTCATTGTGCACACCTCCATGTGGGCACACTCATTCTAACAGTTCAGTGTGCACACCTCCACAGGGACACACTCATTCTAACAGTTCAGTGTGCACACCTCCATTTGGGCACACTCATTCTAACAGTTCAGTGTGCACACCTCCATGTGGACACACTCATTCTAACAGTTCAGTGTGCACACCTCCATGTGGACACACTCATTCTAACAGTTCAGTGTGCACACCTCCATGTGGGCACACTCGTTCTAAAGTTCATTGTGCACACCTCCATGTGGACACACTCATTCTAAGAGTTCAGTGTGCACACCTCCATGTGGACACACTCATTCTAACAGTTCAGTGTGCACACCTTCATGTGGACACACTCATTCTAACAGTTCATTGTGCACACCTCCATGTGGGCACACTCATTCTAACAGTTCAGTGTGCACACCTCCACAGGGACACACTCATTCTAACATTTCATTGTGCACACCTCCATGTGGGCACACTCATTCTAACAGTTCTGTGTGCACACTTCCATGTCGACACACTCATTCTAACAGTTCAGTGTGCACACCTCCATGTGGACACAGTCATTCTAACAGTTCAGTGTGCACACCTGCATGTGGACACACTCATTCTAACAGTTCAGTGTGCACAACTCCATGTGGGCACACTCATTCTAACAGTTCAGTGTGTACACCTCCATGTGGACACAGGCATTCTAACAGTTCAGAATGCACACCTCCATGTGGACACACTCATTCTAACAGTTCAGTGTGCACAGCTCCATGTGGACACACTCATTCTAACAGTTCAGTGTGCACACCTCCATGTGGACACACTCATTCTAACAGTTCAGTGTGCACACCTCCATGTAGACACAGTCATTTTAACAGTTCAGTGTGCACACCTCCATGTGGACACACTCATTCTAACAGTTCAGTGTGCACACCTCCATGTGGAAAAATTCTAACACATCGGTGTGCACACCTCCATGTGGACACACTCACTCTAACATTTCAGTGTGCACACCTCCACAGGGACACACTCATTCTAACAGTTCAGTGTTCACACCTCCATGTGGACATAATCATTCTAAAAGTTTAGGGTGCACACCTCCGAAGGACACACTCATTCTAACAGTTCAGTGTGCACAACTGCATGTGGACACAATCATTCTAAGAGTTCAATGTGCACACCTCCATGTGGACACACTCATTCTAACATTTCAGTGTGCACACCTCCATGTGGACAAATTCTAACACATCGGTGTGCACACCTCCATGAGGACACACTCATTCTAACATTTCAGTGTATACACCTCCATGTGGACACACTCATTCTAACAGTTCAGTGTGCACACCTCCATGTGGACACATCCTAACAGTTCAGTGTGCACACCTCCATGTGTACACACTCATTCTAACAGTTCAGTGTGCACACCTCCACAGGGATACACTCATTCTAACATTTCATTGTGCACACCTCCATGTGGGCACACTCATTCTAACAGTTCAGTGTGCAAACTTCCATGTGGACACACTCATTCTAACAGTTCAGTGTGCACACCTCCATGTGGACACACTCATTCTAACAGTTCAGTGTGCACACCTCCATGTGGTTGCCCTCATTCTAACAATACAGTGTACATACCTCCTTGTGCACATATTCTAACAGTTCAGTGTGCACACCTCCATGTGGGCACACTCATTCTAAAATTTCAGTGTGCACACCTCCATGTGGACACACTCATTCTAACAGTTCTGTGTGCACAACTCCATGTGGGCACACTCATTCTAACAGTTCAGTGTGCACACCTCCATGTGGACACAGTCATTCTAACAGTTCAGTGTGCACACCTCCATGTGGACACACTCATTCTAACAGTTCAGTGTGCACACCTCCATGTGGACACACTCATTCTAACAGTTCAGTGTGCACACCTCCATGTGGGCACACTCATTCTAACAGTTCAGTGTGCACACATCCATGTGGACACAGTCATTTTAACAGTTCAGTGTGCACACCTCCATGTGGACACACTCATTCTAACAGTTCAGTGTGCACACCTCCATGTGGACACACTCATTCTAACAGTTCAGTGTGCACACCTCCATGTGGACACACTCATTCTAAGAGTTCAGTGTGCACACCTCCATGTGGACACACTCATTCTAAGAGTACAGTGTGCACAATTCCATTAGGACACACTCATTCTAACAGTTCAGTGTGCACACCTTCATGTGGACACACTCATTCTAACAGTTCAGTGTGCACACCTCCACAGCGATACACCCATTCTAACAGTTCAGTGTGCACAACTCCATGTGGGCACACTCATTCTAACAGGTCAGTGTGCACACCTCCATGTGGGCACACTCATTCTAACAGTTCAGTGTGCACACCTCCATGTGGACAAATTCTAACACATCGGTGTGCACACCTCCATGTGGACACACTCACTCTAACATTTCAGTGTGCACACCTCCACAGGGACACACTCATTCTAACAGTTCAGTGTGCACACCTCCATGTGGACATAATCATTCTAACAGTTTAGTGTGCACACCTCCACAGGGACACACTCATTCTAACAGTTCAATATGCACAACTGCATGTGGACACAATCATTCTAAGATTTCAGTGTGCACACCTCCATGTGGACACACTCATTCTAAGAGTTCAGTGTGCACACCTCCATGTGGACACACTCATTCCAACAGTTCAGTGTGCACACTTCCATGAGGACACAATCATTCTAACAGTTCAGTGTGCACACCTCCATGTGGACACAGTCATTCTAACAGTTCAGTGTGCACACCTCCATGTGGACACACTCATTCTAACAGTTCAGTGTGCACACCTCCATGTGGACACACTCATTCTAACAGTTCAGTGTGCACACCTCCATGTGGGCACACTCATTCTAACAGTTCAGTGTGCACACCTCCATGTGGACACAGTCATTTTAACAGTTCAGTGTGCACACCTCCATGTGGACACACTCATTCTAACAGTTCAGTGTGCACACCTCCATGTGGACACACTCATTCTAACAGTTCAGTGTGCACACCTCCATGTGGACACACTCATTCTAAGTGTTCAGTGTGCACACCTCAATGTGGACACACTCATTCTAAGAGTACAGTGTGCACAATTCCATTAGGACACACTCATTCTAACAGTTCAGTGTGCACACCTTCATGTGGACACACTGTTTCTAACAGTTCAGTGTGCACACCTCCAGGGGATACACCCATTCTAACAGTTCAGTGTGCACAACTCCATGTGGGCACACTCATTCTAACAGTTCAGTGTGCACACCTCCATGTGGGCACACTCATTCTAAGAGTTCAGTGTGCACACCTCCATGTGGACAAATTCTAACACATCGGTGTGCATACCTCCATGTGGACACACTCACTCTAACATTTCAGTGTGCACACCTCCACAGGGACACACTCATTCTAACAGTTCAGTGTGCACACCTCCATGTGGACATAATCATTCTAACAGTTTAGTGTGCACACCTCCACAGGGACACACTCATTCTAACAGTTCAGTGTGCACAACTGCATGTGGACACAATCATTCTAAGAGTTCAGTGTGCACACCTCCATGTGGACACACTCATTCTAAGAGTTCAGTGTGCACACCTCCATGTGGACACACTCATTCCAACAGTTCAGTGTGCACACTTCCATGAGGACACAATCATTCTAACAGTTCAGTGTGCACACCTCCACAGGGACACACTCATTCTAACAGTTCAGTGTGCACACCTCCATGTGGACACACTCATTCTAATAGTTCAGTGTGCAAACCTCCATGTGGACAAATTCTAACACATCGGTGTGCACACCTCCATGTGGACACACTCACTCTAACATTTCAGTGTGCACACCTCCACAAGGACACAGTAATTCTAACAGTTCAGTGTGCACAACTCCATGTGGACATAATCATTCTAACAGTTCAGTGTGCACAACTCCACAGTGACACACTCATTCTAACTGTTCAGTGTGCACAACTGCATGTGGACACAATCATTCTATCAGTTCAGAGTGCACACCTCCATGAGGACACACTCATTCTAACATTTCAGTGTACACACCTCCATGTGGACACACTCATTCTAACAGTTCAGTGTGCACACCTCCATGTGGACACATTCTAACAGTTCAGTGTGCACACCTCCATGTGGAAACACTCATTCTAACAGTTCAGTGTGCACACCTCCATGTCGACACACTCATTCTAACAGTTCAGTGTGCACACCTCCATGTGGACACACTCATTCTAAGAGTTCAGTGTGCACACCTCCATGTGGACACACTCATTCTAAGAGTTCAGTGTGCACACCTCCAGGTGGACACACTCATTCTAACAGTTCATTGTGCACACCTCCATGTGGGCACACTCATTCTAACAGTTCAGTGTGCACACCTCCACAGGGACACACCCATTCTAACAGTTCAGTGTTCACACCTCCATTTGGGCACACTCATTCTAACAGTTCAGTGTGCACACCTCCATGTGGACACACTCATTCTAACAGTTCAGTGTGCACACCTCCACAGGGATACACCCATTCTAACAGTTCAGTGTGCACAACTCCATGTGGGCACACTCATTCTAACAGTTCAGTGTTCAAACATCCATGTGTACACACTCATTCTAACAGTTCAGTGTGCACACCTCCATGTGGACACACTCATTCTAACATTTCATTGTGCACACCTCCACAGGGACACACTCATTCTAACAGTTCAGTGTGCACACCTCCATGTGGACATAATCATTCTAACAGTTTAGTGTGCACACCTCCACAGGGACACACTCATTCTAACAGTTCAGTGTGCACAACTGCATGTGGACACAACCATTCTAAGAGTTCAGTGTGCACAACACCATGTGGACACACTCATTCTAAGAGTTCAGTGTGCACACCTCCATGTGGACACACTCATTCCAACAGTTCAGTGTGCACACTTCCATGAGGACACAATCTTTCTAACAGTTCAGTGTGCACACCTCCACAGGGACACACTCATTCTAACAGTTCAGTGTGCACACTTCCATGTTGGCACACTCATTCTAACAGTTCAGTGTGCACACCTCCATGTGGACACACTCATTCTAACAGTTCAGTGTGCACACCTCCATGTGGACAAATTCTAACACATCGGTGTGCACACCTCCATGTGGACACACTCACTCTAACATTTCAATGTGCACACCTCCACAAGGACACAGTAATTCTAACAGTTCAGTGTGCACACCTCCATGTGGACATAATCATTCTAACAGTTCAGTGTGCACAAATCCACAGTGACACACTCATTCTAACAGTTCAGTGTGCACAACTGCATGTGGACACAATCATTCTATCAGTTCAGAGTGCACACCTCCATGAGGACACACTCATTCTAACATTTCAGTGTACACACCTCCATGTGGACACACTCATTCTAACAGTTCAGTGGGCACACTTCCATGTGGACACATTCTAACAGTTCAGTGTGCACACCTCCATGTGGACACACTCATTCTAACAGTTCAGTGTGCACACCTCCATGTGGGCACACTCATTCTAACAGTTCATTGTGCACACCTCCATGTGGACACACTCATTCTAACAGTTCAGTGTGCACACCTCCATGTGGACACACTCATTCTAAGAGTTCAGTGTGCACACCTCCAGGTGGACACACTCAATCTAACAGTTCATTGTGCACACCTCCATGTGGGCACACTCATTCTAACAGTTCAGTGTGCACACCTCCACAGGGACACACTCATTCTAACAGTTCAGTGTGCACACCTCTATTTGGGCACACTCATTCTAACAGTTCAGTGTGCACACCTCCATGTGGACACACTCATTCTAACAGTTCAGTATGCACACCTCCATGTGGACACAGTCATTTTAACAGTTCAGTGTGCACACCTCCATGTGGACACACTCATTCTAACAGTTCAGTGTGCACACCTCCATGTGGACACACTCATTCTAAAATTTCAGTGTGCACACCTCCATGTGGACACACTCATTCTAACAGTTCAGTGTGCACGCCTCCATGTGGACACACTCATTCTAACAGTTAAGTGTGCACACCTCCATGTGGGCACACTCATTTTAACAGTTCAGTGTGCACACCTCCATGTGGACACAGTCATTCTAACAGTTCAGTGTGTACACCTCCATGTGGACACAATCATTCTAACAGTTCTGTGTGCACAACTCCATGTGGGCACACTCATTCTCACGGTTCAGTGTGCACACCTCCAAGTGGACACAGTCATTCTAACAGTTAAGTGTGCACACATCCATGTGAACACACTCATTCTAACAGTTCAGTGTGCACACCTCCATGTGGACACACTCATTCTAACAGTTCAGTGTGCACACCTCCATGTGGGCACACTCATTCTAACAGTTCAGTATGCACACCTCCATGTGGACACAGTCATTTTAACAGTTCAGTGTGCACAAATCCACAAGGACACAGTAATTCTAACAGTTCAGTGTGCACACCTCCATGTGGACATAATCATTCTAACAGTTCAGTGTGCACAAATACACAGTGACACACTCATTCTAACAGTTCAGTGTGTACAACTGCATGTGGACACAATCATTCTATCAGTTCAGAGTGCACACCTCCATGAGGACACACTCATTCTAACATTTCAGTGTACACACCTCCATGTGGACACACTCATTCTAACAGTTCAGTGTGCACACCTCCATGTGGGCACACTCATTCCAACAGTTCAGTGTGCACACCTCCATGTGGGCACACTCATTCTAACAGTTTAGTTTGCACACCTCCACAGGGACACACTCATTCTAACAGTTCAGTGTGCACAACTGCATGTGGACACAATCATTCTAAGAGTTCAGTGTGGACAACCCCATGTGGACACAATCATTCTAAGAGTTCAGTGTGCACACCTCCATGTGGACACACTCATTCCAACAGTTCAGTGTGCACACTTCCATGAGGACACAATCTTTCTAACAGTTCAGTGTGCACACCTCCACAGGGACACACTCATTCTAACAGTTCAGTGTGCACACTTCCATGTTGGCACACTCATTCTAACAGTTCAGTGTGCACACGTCCATGTGGACACACTCATTCTAACAGTTCAGTGTGCACACCTCCATGTGGACACACTCATTCTAACAGTTCAGTGTGCACACCTCCATGTGGACAAATTCTAACACATCGGTGTGCACACCTCCATGTGGACACACTCACTCTAACATTTCAGTGTGCACACCTCCACAGGGACACACTCATTCTAACAGTTCAGTGTGCACACCTCCATGTGGACATAATCATTCTAACAGTTTAGTGTGCACACCTCCACAGGGACACACTCATTCTAACAGTTCAGTGTGCACAACTGATGTGGACACAATCATTCTAAGAGTTCAGTGTGCACACCTCCATGTGGATACACTCATTCCAACAGTTCAGTGTGCACACTTCCATGAGGACACAATCATTCTAACAGTTCAGTGTGCACACCTCCACAGGGACAGACTCATTCTAACAGTTCAGTGTGCACACTTCCATGTTGGCACACTCATTCTAACAGTTCAGTGTGCACACCTCCATGTGGACACACTCATTCTAACAGTTCAGTGTGCACACCTCCATGTGGACAAATTCTAACACATTGGTGTGCACATCTCCATGTACACACACTCACTCTAACATTTCAGTGTGCACACCTCCACAAGGACACAGTAATTCTAACAGTTCAGTGTGCACACCTCCATGTGGACATAATCATTCTAACAGTTCAGTGTGCACAAATACACAGTGACACACTCATTCTAACAGTTCAGTGTGTACAACTGCATGTGGACACAATCATTCTATCAGTTCAGAGTGCACACCTCCATGAGGACACACTCATTCTAACATTTCAGTGTACACACCTCCATGTGGACACACTCATTCTAACAGTTCAGTGGGCACACCTCCATGTGGACACATTCTAACAGTTCAGTGTGCACATCTCCATGTGGACACACTCATTCTAACAGTTCAGTGTGCACACTTCCATGTGGGCACACTCATTCTAACAGTTCATTGTGCACACCTCCATGTGGGCACACTCATTCTAACAGTTCAGTGTGCACACCTCCATGTGGACACACTCATTCTAAGAGTTCACTGTGCACACCTCCAGGTGGACACACTCATTCTAAAAGTTTATTGTGCACACCTCCATGTGGGCACACTCATTCTAACAGTTCAGTGTGCACACCTCCACAGGGACACACTCATTCTAACAGTTCAGTGTGCACACCTCCATTTGGGCACACTCATTCTAACAGTTCATTGTGCACACCTCCATGTGGACACACTCATTCTAACAGTTCAGTGTGCACACCTCCACAGGGATACATCCATTCTAACAGTTCAGTGTGCACAACTCCATGTGGGCACACTCATTCTAACAGTTCAGTGTGCAAACCTCCATGTGTACACACTCATTCTAACAGTTCAGTGTGCACACCTCCATGTGGACACACTCATTCTAACAGTTCAGTGTGCACACCTCCATGTGGACACACTCATTCTAACAGTTCAGTGTGCACACCTCCATGTGGACACACTCATTCTAACAGTTCAGTGTGCACGCCTCCATGTGGACACACTCATTCTAACAGTTAAGTGTGCACACCTCCATGTGGGCACACTCATTTTAACAGTTCAGTGTGCACACCTCCATGTGGACACAGTCATTCTAACAGTTCAGTGTGTACACCTCCATGTGGACACAATCATTCTAACAGTTCTGTGTGCACAACTCCATGTGGGCACACTCATTCTCACGGTTCAGTGTGCACACCTCCAAGTGGACACAGTCATTCTAACAGTTAAGTGTGCACACATCCATGTGAACACACTCATTCTAACAGTTCAGTGTGCACACCTCCATGTGGACACACTCATTCTAACAGTTCAGTGTGCACACCTCCATGTGGGCACACTCATTCTAACAGTTCAGTATGCACACCTCCATGTGGACACAGTCATTTTAACAGTTCAGTGTGCACAAATCCACAAGGACACAGTAATTCTAACAGTTCAGTGTGCACACCTCCATGTGGACATAATCATTCTAACAGTTCAGTGTGCACAAATACACAGTGACACACTCATTCTAACAGTTCAGTGTGTACAACTGCATGTGGACACAATCATTCTATCAGTTCAGAGTGCACACCTCCATGAGGACACACTCATTCTAACATTTCAGTGTACACACCTCCATGTGGACACACTCATTCTAACAGTTCAGTGTGCACACCTCCATGTGGGCACACTCATTCCAACAGTTCAGTGTGCACACCTCCATGTGGGCACACTCATTCTAACAATTTAGTTTGCACACCTCCACAGGGACACACTCATTCTAACAGTTCAGTGTGCACAACTGCATGTGGACACAATCATTCTAAGAGTTCAGTGTGGACAACCCCATGTGGACACAATCATTCTAAGAGTTCAGTGTGCACACCTCCATGTGGACACATTCATTCCAACAGTTCAGTGTGCACACTTCCATGAGGACACAATCTTTCTAACAGTTCAGTGTGCACACCTCCACAGGGACACACTCATTCTAACAGTTCAGTGTGCACACTTCCATGTTGGCACACTCATTCTAACAGTTCAGTGTGCACACGTCCATGTGGACACACTCATTCTAACAGTTCAGTGTGCACACCTCCATGTGGACACACTCATTCTAACAGTTCAGTGTGCACACCTCCATGTGGACAAATTCTAACACATCGGTGTGCACACCTCCATGTGGACACACTCACTCTAACATTTCAGTGTGCACACCTCCACAGGGACACACTCATTCTAACAGTTCAGTGTGCACACCTCCATGTGGACATAATCATTCTAACAGTTTAGTGTGCACACCTCCACAGGGACACACTCATTCTAACAGTTCAGTGTGCACAACTGATGTGGACACAATCATTCTAAGAGTTCAGTGTGCACAACACCATGTGGACACACTCATTCTAAGAGTTCAGTGTGCACACCTCCATGTGGATACACTCATTCCAACAGTTCAGTGTGCACACTTCCATGAGGACACAATCATTCTAACAGTTCAGTGTGCACACCTCCACAGGGACACACTCATTCTAACAGTTCAGTGTGCACACTTCCATGTTGGCACACTCATTCTAACAGTTCAGTGTGCACACCTCCATGTGGACACACTCATTCTAACAGTTCAGTGTGCACACCTCCATGTGGACAAATTCTAACACATCGGTGTGCACATCTCCATGTACACACACTCACTCTAACATTTCAGTGTGCACACCTCCACAAGGACACAGTAATTCTAACAGTTCAGTGTGCACACCTCCATGTGGACATAATCATTCTAACAGTTCAGTGTGCACAAATACACAGTGACACACTCATTCTAACAGTTCAGTGTGTACAACTGCATGTGGACACAATCATTCTATCAGTTCAGAGTGCACACCTCCATGAGGACACACTCATTCTAACATTTCAGTGTACACACCTCCATGTGGACACACTCATTCTAACAGTTCAGTGGGCACACCTCCATGTGGACACATTCTAACAGTTCAGTGTGCACATCTCCATGTGGACACTCATTCTAACAGTTCAGTGTGCACACTTCCATGTGGGCACACTCATTCTAACAGTTCATTGTGCACACCTCCATGTGGGCACACTCATTCTAACAGTTCAGTGTGCACACCTCCATGTGGACACACTCATTCTAAGAGTTCACTGTGCACACCTCCAGGTGGACACACTCATTCTAAAAGTTTATTGTGCACACCTCCATGTGGGCACACTCATTCTAACAGTTCAGTGTGCACACCTCCACAGGGACACACTCATTCTAACAGTTCAGTGTGCACACCTCCATTTGGGCACACTCATTCTAACAGTTCATTGTGCACACCTCCATGTGGACACACTCATTCTAACAGTTCAGTGTGCACACCTCCACAGGGATACATCCATTCTAACAGTTCAGTGTGCACAACTCCATGTGGGCACACTCATTCTAACAGTTCAGTGTGCAAACCTCCATGTGTACACACTCATTCTAACAGTTCAGTGTGCACACCTCCATGTGGACACACTCATTCTAACAGTTCAGTGTGCACACCTCCATGTGGACACACTCATTCTAACAGTTCAGTGTGCACACCTCCATGTGGACACCCTCACTCTAACATTTCAGTGTGCACACCTCCACAGGGACACACTCATTCTAACAGTTCAGAGTGCACACCTCCATGTGGACATAATCATTCTAACAGTTTAGGGTGCACACCTCCACAAGGACACACTCATTCTAACAGTTCAGTGTGCACAACTGCATGTGGACACAATCATTCTAAGAGTTCAATGTGCACACCTCCATGTGGACACACTCATTCTAAGAGTTCAGTGTGCACACCTCAATGTGGACACACTCATTCCAACAGTTCAGTGTGCACACCTCCATGAGGACACAATCATTCTAACAGTTCAGTGTGCACACCTCCACAGGGACACACTCATTCTAACAGTTCAGTGTGCACACCTCCATGTTGGCACACTCATTCTAACAGTTCAGTGTGCACACCTCCACAGGGACACACTCATTCTAACAGTTCAGTGTGCACACCTCCATTTGGGCACACTCATTCTAACAGTTCATTGTGCACACCTCCATGTGGACACACTCATTCTAACAGTTCAGTGTGCACACCTCCACAGGGATACATCCATTCTAACAGTTCAGTGTGCACAACTCCATGTGGGCACACTCATTCTAACAGTTCAGTGTGCAAACCTCCATGTGTACACACTCATTCTAACAGTTCAGTGTGCACACCTCCATGTGGACACACTCATTCTAACAGTTCAGTGTGCACACCTCCATGTGGACACACTCATTCTAACAGTTCAGTGTGCACACCTCCATGTGGACACACTCACTCTAACATTTCAGTGTGCACACCTCCACAGGGACACACTCATTCTAACAGTTCAGAGTGCACACCTCCATGTGGACATAATCATTCTAACAGTTTAGGGTGCACACCTCCACAAGGACACACTCATTCTAACAGTTCAGTGTGCACAACTGCATGTGGACACAATCATTCTAAGAGTTCAATGTGCACACCTCCATGTGGACACACTCATTCTAAGAGTTCAGTGTGCACACCTCAATGTGGACACACTCATTCCAACAGTTCAGTGTGCACACCTCCATGAGGACACAATCATTCTAACAGTTCAGTGTGCACACCTCCACAGGGACACACTCATTCTAACAGTTCAGTGTGCACACCTCCATGTTGGCACACTCATTCTAACAGTTCAGTGTGCACACCTCCACAGGGACACACTCATTCTAACAGTTCAGTGTGCACACCTCCATTTGGGCACACTCATTCTAACAGTTCATTGTGCACACCTCCATGTGGACACACTCATTCTAACAGTTCAGTGTGCACACCTCCACAGGGATACATCCATTCTAACAGTTCAGTGTGCACAACTCCATGTGGGCACACTCATTCTAACAGTTCAGTGTGCAAACCTCCATGTGTACACACTCATTCTAACAGTTCAGTGTGCACACCTCCATGTGGACACACTCATTCTAACAGTTCAGTGTGCACACCTCCATGTGGACACACTCATTCTAACAGTTCAGTGTGCACACCTCCATGTGGACACACTCACTCTAACATTTCAGTGTGCACACCTCCACAGGGACACACTCATTCTAACAGTTCAGAGTGCACACCTCCATGTGGACATAATCATTCTAACAGTTTAGGGTGCACACCTCCACAAGGACACACTCATTCTAACAGTTCAGTGTGCACAACTGCATGTGGACACAATCATTCTAAGAGTTCAATGTGCACACCTCCATGTGGACACACTCATTCTAAGAGTTCAGTGTGCACACCTCAATGTGGACACACTCATTCCAACAGTTCAGTGTGCACACCTCCATGAGGACACAATCATTCTAACAGTTCAGTGTGCACACCTCCACAGGGACACACTCATTCTAACAGTTCAGTGTGCACACCTCCATGTTGGCACACTCATTCTAACAGTTCAGTGTGCACACCTCCATGTGGACACACTCATTCTAACATTTCAGTGTGCACACCTCCATGTGGACAAATTCTAACACATGGGTGTGCACACCTCCATGAGGACACACTCATTCTAACATTTCAGTGTACACACCTCCATGTGGACACACTCATTCTAACAGTTCAGTGTGCACACGTCCATGTGGACACATCCTAACAGTTCAGTGTGCACACCTCCATGTGTACACACTCATTCTAACAGTTCAGTGTGCACACCTCCACAGGGATACACTCATTCTAACATTACATTGTGCACACCTCCATGTGGGCACACTCATTCTAACAGTTCAGTGTGCACACTTCCATGTGGACACACTCATTCTAACAGTTCAGTGTGCACACCTCCATGTGGACACACACATTCTAACAGTTCAGTGTGCACACCTCCATGTGGTCGCCCTCATTCTAACAATACAGTGTGCACACCTCCTTGTGCACATATTCTAACAGTTCAGTGTGCACACCTCCATGTGGACACATTCTAACAGTTCAGTGTGCACACCTCCATGTGGACACACTCATTCTGACAGTTCAGTGTGCACACCTCCATGTCGACACACTCATTCTAACAGTTCAGTGTGCACACCTCCATGTGGACACACTCATTCTAACAGTTCAGTGTGCACACCTCCATGTGGACACACTCATTCTAAGAGTTCAGTGTGCACCCCTCCAGGTGGACACATTCATTCTAACAGTTCATTGTGCACACCTCCATGTGGGCACACTCATTCTAACAGTTCAGTGTGCACACCTCCACAGGGACACACTCATTCTAACAGTTCAGTGTGCACACCTCCATTTGGGCACACTCATTCTAACAGTTCAGTGTGCACACCTCCATGTGGACACACTCATTCTAGCAGTTCAGTGTGCACACCTCCACAGTGACACACTCATTCTAACAGTTCAGTGTGCACAACTGCATGTGGACACACTCATTTAAAAGAGTTCAGTGTGCACACCTCCATGTGGACACCCTCATTCTAAGAGTTCAGTGTGCACACCTCCATGTGGACACACTCATTCTAACAGTTCATTGTGCACACCTCCATGTGGGCACACTCATTCTAACAGTTCAGTGTGCACACCTCCACAGGGACACACTCATTCTAACAGTTCAGTGTGCACACCTCCATTTGGGCACACTCATTCTAACAGTTCAGTGTGCACACCTCCATGTGGACACATTCATTCTAACAGTTCAGTGTGCACACCTCCATGTGGACACACTCATTCTAACAGTTCAGTGTGCACACCTCCATGTGGAAACACTCATTCTAACAGTTCAGTGTGCACACCTCCACAGGGATACACCCATTCTAACAGTTCAGTGTGCACAACTCCATGTGGGCACACTCATTCTAACAGTTCAGTGTGCACACCTCCATGTGGGCACACTCATTCTAACAGTTCAGTGTGCACACTCCATGTGGACAAATTCTAACACATCGGTGTGCACACCTCCATGTGGACACACTCACTCTAACATTTCAGTGTGCACACCTCCACAAGGACACAGTAATTCTAACATTTCAGTGTGCACACCTCCATGTGGACATAATCATTCTAACAGTTCAGTGTGCACACCTCCACAATGACACACTCATTCTAACAGTTCAGTGTGCACAACTGCATGTGGACACAATCATTCTATCAGTTCAGAGTGAACACCTCCATGAGGACACACTCATTCTAACATTTCAGTGTACACACCTCCATGTGGACACACTCATTCTAACAGTTCAGTGTGCACACCTCCATGTGGACACATTCTAACAGTTCAGTGTGCACACCTCCATGTGGACAAACTCATTCTAACAGTTCAGTGTGCACACCTCCATGTGGGCACACTCATTCTAAAGGTTCATTGTGCACACCTCCATGTGGACACACTCATTGTAAGAGTTCAGTGTGCACACCTCCATGTGGACACACTCATTCTAAGAGTTCAGTGTGAACACCTCCAGGTGGACACACTCATTCTAACAGTTCATTGTGCACACCTACATGTGGGCACACTCATTCTAACAGTTCAGTGTGCACACCTCCACAGGGACACACTCATTCTAACATTTCATGTGCACACCTCCATGTGGACACACTCATTCTAACAGTTCAGTGTGCACACCTCCATGTGGGCACACTCATTCTAACAGTTCAGTTTGCACACCTCCACAGGGATACACTCATTCTAATATTTCATTGTGCACACCTCCATGTGGACGCCCTCATTCTAACAATACAGTGTGCACACCTCCATGTGCACATATTCTAACAGTTCAGTGTGCACACCTCCATGTGGGCACACTCATTCTAAAATTTCAGTGTGCACACCTCCATGTGGACACACTCATTCTAACAGTTTAGTGTGCACACCTCCATGTGGAAACACTCATTCTAACAGTTAAGTGTGCACACATCCATGTGGGCACACTCATTCTAACAGTTCAGTGTGCACACCTCCATGTGGACACAGTCATTCTAACAGTTCAGTGTGCACACCTCCATGTTGACACAATCATTCTATCAGTTCTGTGTGCAAAACTCCATGTGGACACACTCATTCTAACAGTTCAGTGTGCACACTTCCATGTGGACACACTCATTCTAAGAGTACAGTGTGCACAATTCCATGTGGACACACTAATTCTAACAGTTCAGTGTGCACACCTCCACAGGGATACACCCATTCTAACCGTTCAGTGTGCACAACTCCATGTGGGCACACTCATTCTAACAGTTCAGTGTGCACAACTCCATGTGGGCACACTCATTCTAACAGTTCAGTGTACACACCTCCATGTGGACAAATTCTAACACATCGGTGTGCACACCTCCATGTGGACACACTCACTCTAACATTTCAGTGTGCACTCCTCCCCAAGGACACAGTAATTC